>NC_060276.1:69671512-69754379 GCF_021613505.1 Equus quagga | reverse complement strand
GGTGGGGGGGGGGGGGGGGGGGGGGGGGGGGGGGGGGGGGGGCGGGTTGCAAGGGGAGGTTTATTAGAATCACCTGGGAAGCTTTTTCAACCTACACTCAGTCCCCACTCTCCTCTCCATCCTGCAAAGCACTGTTTTAGCTCGGGGCTTCCTTCTGTCCTACATAAAAGGTCCTCCCCACCTTTTTAAATCCCACAATTTAAGATTGATGGAGTAAAAACAATTGAACTTAGAAGACGCTGGCTTTGTCACAACTGGTTGGGTAAGTCACTTAACCTTTCTACTCTCAGTTTTTTCCTCTGCTTTTTGAGGTCCCCTTCCAGCTTTGAAATTCTATGACTGCATATCATGTCTAAGAAGCTTTCTGAACTACTCTTAGCATAGAATGACTTGTCATTTCTTGGTTTTCCAACAGCTTGTACAATACAACATATCCCCTGATTTTATACTGTCCTATATTGCCCTCTAGTTGTTTTTACATGAAAATTTTTCTTCTCCACTATAGTTAGTTTAAAAGTTTATTTTCCAGGGCGGGCAGCATGCATTTTACTTAAATCCCCTAGGACTACTTGGGTTGCGTCTTAAGGTATCAGTATATATTTATATTGATTGGTTCAAAACAGTGATGTCCCTTCTTTCAAAGTCCTGGAATTATATTTTTACATCAGTGTTGTCCAGTAGAAGTAAAATGTGAACCACAAATGTGAGCCCAGTATGTAATTTTAAGTTTTCTAGTAGGCACATTAAAAAAGTAAAAAGACACATGATATTAATTTTAATATTTAACCCAATATATACAAAATATTAACATTTCCACATGAAATCTGTGTAAAAATTGAGATATTTTATATTTTTTCGTAATAAGTTTTCAAAATCTGATGTGTATTTTACATTTATAGCACATCTCAGTTCAAAATAGCCACACTCATGTGTTCAGTAGCTCCATGCGGCTAGTGGCTACCATATTGAACAGCGCAGTTCTGCATAATTGGACCGCTTTCCAAACTGATCGCTTATTTTCCTGTTCATATAATGACACAGAGCACTTAATAAGTACCAGGCACTGGGCTAGCCAGAGGGGTGCAAAGATTACTCAGACTCATTCTGCTAAGGGAGTTAGATTTGTAAATCACTAGCTGTAATACAGTGTGGTCGGTGCTCTGCTGGAAATACACAGAAAATGAAAATTTTCTGCGACATGGCGGGGAGAGAGGGGGGCGTCAAGGAAGGTTTCACAGAAGAAGTCACTTTAGAAAGCAAGCTGGCTGTGGGGTGGACTCACTGGAGTTGCAGGTTACCAAGTGAGGGGCTCCAGAGAGCCCCAGGCCGAGAGGACAGGGCGTGGGGCCGGGAGTGGGAGGCGAGCCGTCGGGGGGAAGAGGGCGGGCGAGGATTGGCTGGGAGGAGCGCGGAGCTCTAGCTGGTGGGGGGACGGAAGCCGGAGGGGGGCGCTCCTGGCGCTCGCGCGCCCAGACGTACGGAGCGAGGGAGCGGCGCGGCGGCCGGAGCCCCCGGCGGCCCTAGGGCGCTCCTCCCGAGGTAAGTTGCGCGCCCGCCCTCGCTCTGAATGCAGCCTCGGCCCCCGGGCCTCCGAGCCCAGGGAACTTCCCAGTCCGTGTCGGCGACGAGGAGCAAACCGTAAAATAGCGCCTCAGGTTTTGGTTGGTTGGTTGCCTTTCACAGATGCCTACTGCTTGCAATAGGCAGCCTGGTAAAATGCATCTATGGAAACGGTCGCCGGGGCGGCACACAGCTGCTTCCGGAAGTTCTTTGACGTTTTGGTAACAACGGAGCAACTGGACCAATGCGGCGCCCTTTCCGGTTTCGTTTGTTCTCGCCGAGTTCTTTACCAAAGTTGCCGTTGCCTCCGGAAGTGAGGTCTTCCGGTTTCTTCCCTCCCCCATGATGGCTGCAGCAGAAGACGAGTTATTGCTGCCACGGCTCCCCGAGCTGTTTGAAAGCAGCAAGCAGCTTCTGGAGGAAGTGGAAGTAGCTACTGAACCCACCGGTTCCCGGCTAATCCAAGATAAGGTGTTCAAGGGACTGGATCTGCTTGAGAAGGCTGCCGAAATGTTGTCGCAGCTTGACTTGTTCAGGTATGGGGGAGAGGGTAATAAGAGCTGAGAACGAAGCTAATAACGGTTACCAAGGGTGGAGCCCTTGAGCCTGGGTGGAGGAAACTAGGACTAGGAATTTTCCATTCCCACCTCCCCCTGCGATCTTGTGTACATTGTTTATATTCCGCGGTAATTGATATGCCACGACTCTGCTCCCTAGTGTCAGCTGTGTGCATAGGCGCTGGGTGTGAGCGCTCAGCCACTTTCATTGAAGAAAACCGGCCGCTGTTCCCCTGGCCCCGTTTGCTCCACTCCCACCCTAGCCCTTCCCTCCCCCAGGAAGCAAGGGGCACAGTTTGAATGCCCAGCCGGGCTTCACAGCCTCCTGTTTGCTCTTTCCAGCCAAAATGACGATTTGGAAGAGATTGCTTCCACCGACCTGAAGTACCTGATGGTGCCAGCATTTCAAGGAGCACTCGCCATGAAACAAGTCAACCCCAGCAAGCGTCTAGAACATTTGCAGTGGGCTCGAGAACACTTTTTAAACTACTTAACTCAGTGCAAGTACTATCACGTGGCAGAGTTTGAGCTGCCCAGAAACAAGAACAACTCAGCTGAAAATAATACTGCTAATTGCTCCATGGCCTATCCTAACCTCGTTGCTATGGCGTCTCAAAGACAGGCTAAAATAGAGAGGTGGGTCAATAGCTGATAATTTGAGGACTGCCCAATGGCAGTGTATTGGGGGGGCATGGTTTTTTTACTGGGGGAAACAATGGTGTATGTCACTCTTTTGGTTCTTATTGAGCATAGGCCCTGGTGACAGCAGACTCTCCTGAGTTTTTCAAGAAGCCTCTGCCTTTGTCGAGATGGTCACCTAACGGTCAGACCCCTACTACCTTATGGTTGCCAACAGCAGCAATGTAGTTTAGCATAGTGTTTCCCAGTCTTCCCCACCTCACAGCATAGCAATATTCATATGGTACCGTGGGGTGAATATCTCTGAAGGGCATAATATCTTGTAGGTCTAGTCCATTTGTGGTCCATTGATTGAGAAGCTTTGTTCTAACGGTTCTGGATCAGGTGTGTAACATCCTCAACTAATCTTGGTCCTGGCACAGCTTCATTGTGTGACCTTGAACAAGTTGCTTACCCTCTTAGTTAAAAAAAAAAAAAAAAAACATTTAATGAGTGCTCACAGTAGGAACCGTGCTAGGCACTGGGGATACAAACTGAGTATGGGTGTTTGTATGAGTATGGGTGGTCTCTGTCTGGTGAGGAAAAGAGGCATAGAAACAGTATTGATATAAAGTGATGTGTTACAGAGGGCTCTCCTGTGAGAGCAGACAGGAGGGGCGCCTGACCAAAGAGGGAGCAGGAGAGAGCAGAGGCTGCCTGGAAGACGTGACTACTGTGATGAGTTGTTTAAGGATAAATAGGAAGATTATCTAGAGGAAGAGGAAAGGAGGGCAGTAGCCAGCAGAGATAATAGTGTTAGTAAAGCTACAGGGGCGTTAAAGAACACAGTGCTGGAGTGGGGATGTGTGGGTGGGGAGCAACTGTAAGCAATTAGGTGATGCTAGAACACAAAGGAGGTGGTGGACAGGGGGAAGGAATGATGCTGAAGAGTGTCGTAGGGGCCAGACCGAGGAGAGCCTGCGGTGTGAGGAATGTGAAGGAACAACCTTGTTGCTAAGAACTTGGGAAGGGGTTTCAATCCCAGTTCCACCATTTAACACTCTGACTTTGGATAAGTTGCTTAATCTCTCAGTGCCTTAATTTCCCAAGCTTTAAAATTGTATAGTAATAGGCCCTTCCTCTTAAAGTAGTTTTGAAGATTAAAAGAGAAATACATAAAAAGCACTTAGCACAGTGTCTGATGCAGTAAGCACTCGAAGTCAGCTATTGTTATATCTCTGTAGCTGAGTACAGGTTGTGGAGTCAGACCGGGGTTTGAGATCCAGCTTTCTTTTAAACCATTGGACTTTGGGTAACTTATTTAACCTGTCTGAGCCTCAGGTTTCCTCATATGTGAAATCTAAGTAATAATGGTACCTGTCTCATAGGGTTAAGAAGCAAATAAGATAAAGCACATAAAACAGCTAGCACAGTATCTGGCACATAGTAAATATTCTGTAAGTGTTGCCTGCTATTAGGCCATGCTAAAGAGCTTAAGCTTTGCTTGGTGATTGGGATCCACTGGAGTTTTTTTCTTTAAAGAGTAGATGGTCGTATTTGCGTTTTAACCAGCATACTCTGGCTGCAGTTAGGAAGCAATGAGGGGGGAAGATTAGATCCAGTTAAGTCATAGAGGTGGTGAGGCCTCACTAAGGCAGTGGCAGAAGGGATAGGAGGCATATATTTATTTAGGAGGGTTGAACCTGCAGAAAACCTGGCGATCAACTGGTGGTGGGAGGTGGGGTAGAAGGAAGCAGCAAGGAAGATGTCATGTTTCTGACTTAGGTGGATGGCTGTGGAACTCATTAAGATGGGGACTAGAGGAAGAACAACAAATCAGGGAAGAGTATGAATTCCTTATTGAGACATGTTGCGTTTAAGGTGCTTAGGAGACATCCAGGTAGAGGTGTCAGTGTGAAGCTCAGAGGAGAGGCCTGGTCTGGAGAGCTGAATATTGATTCATTCATTTAACAAATGTTTATTGAGCCTTTCTTGTGTGCCAGGAACTGTTCTAGGTAATGGAGAACCGGCCAAGCCCATGCCCTCATGGAGCTTTTATTTTGGTGGAGGAGACCAACAATAAGCTAGTAAATAGTAATGTAATTTCAGGTGGTGAGGGCTGTAAAGAATTAATAAGTGTGGTTAGGGGCTAGTGAGTGACAGTGAATGATTTTTGAGGAAATGGGGGTAGACTGATATGAAGTGGAGTTCACCATCATGTCCTTTGTAAGAAGGTGAGGGCAACCCACTGGCATATAACAGGTAGTTTAAACAGTGAGTTTGGTATCCAAATAATTATAATATACCAAAAAAAAAAAAAAGGGAAACTGTAAATGCCATAGAGATACAAACAGTGTTGTGGAGAAAGACCAGGCAGTGATCACGTCTGGTTGGAGGGGTGAGGAAACGGTTTCAGAACGTAATGACATTTGAGATGAGCCTTGAAGGATGTAAATTTCTATTCTGAAAATAGAAATTACACATCTTCCAATGTAAAGGTAATAATACTCATTGTAGAAAGTTGGAAAAACAGAATATTTTTTAAATTAACAATAAGCCTTAATCCTAGCACTCAGAGATGATCTGTGTTAACTTCCTGACGTATTTCCTTCCAGATACATAGTTATTTTAGTTAATAAATTTGGAGTAACACTGAAATTTAGTTTTTATCTTTTTTTTTTTAGCCTAATATTCTATGTGAGCATTTCCCCATGTGTTTTGAAACCATGATATTTAAGGGTTACATAATATTCCATCCTATATTTGTACCATACTTATTTAAATTAATCTTTTATTGTCAGGTACTTAAACTAATTCTGGGTTATTTTTGTTTCTTTGTTTTTGCCGTGCTAAGTAATAATCCGAGCAGACACCTTTAATGGAATCTGTAACTCTTTCCCTAGGATGGATTCTAGAAGGATCAGTGACTAGATCAAAGGGTTTGAGTATTTTTGGATTCTTGATGGTAACAATATTGCTTTCCACAATAACAAAGTTTCAGAGTATGTCCTGCTGCGCTGGTCTTGGAAGGTAACACTTAGAAAATCCAATTGAGCACACAGAAAAAGTTATCTTATTGTTTTGATCTTATTTCTTTGGCTAGAAAGCTTGATCTTTGAACTTTTTTTTAAATGCCTGGCAGATGAGGTATCAAAATTGTCTTTTTGCTAATGGCTCCCACGTTTATATCACTAACCCGGACCTCTCCTGACCTTCAGGCTCATACTTTCAAAACCCTACATGGATGTTTCACAGACATCTCAACCTTAACATGCCCTAATTGAACCCTTGGCTTTTTGGCTCCCTAGTTGCACCCCTAAATCCAAGTCTTCACCGTCTCAGTAAGTGCACCACCATTCACCCAGGTGTTTCAGCCAGAAACCCAGGAGTTCACTTCACTTCCTGCCTGCGGGATCTCCACAGCCAGTCCATCAGCAAGGCCTGTCAATTCGGGCTACACAATGTATTTTATGTCATTCTGTTTCTCTCTTTCTTTACTGTCATACTTTAGTCTAGGCCACTAGCATCTCTCACCTGAAATAGCCAAACCACTAACTATAAGGCCCTGTGGGATCTCTGGCTCATGCCTCTCTTCAATCTCATCATGTATCATACTCCCCTTTTTCACTAGACTCCAGCCAGAATGGCCGCCTTTCAGTTCTTTGAACAGAGCCAGCTCCTTCCTTCTACAGAGTCTTTGTACATTTTCTCTTTGCGTGGAATACTGTTCATTTATCTGTCTTTCTGGGCTTTGTCTTTCTTGCCTGCTAGAATGTGTACTCCATGAGGGCAGGAGTCATTTCTTTCTTGTCCACTGTGGTATGCCTAGCACAGGCCTGACATACAGAAGGTGCTCAAGAAATATTGTTGACCAGCAGGAGAAACAACGTGAGCAGAAGCCCAAGGCAGGGTAGTTTGAGGTATGCACAGGGAATGGGGCATAGTCTGGTTTGGCAGACGCTACAAGCAGTATGGTCAGAGGTCTGCAGAAGGAAGTGATGTGTATAGAATATTGATGGGGAAGAGAGAGGCAGAAAGACAAGCTAACGTGTTATAATACTACTTCAACTAGGAAGGAGTGAGAAAAATGAAGTTACAACTGTCAGAGGTATTACTTTTGCAAGAAGCACTTATATGATTAGAAAATAAATTGTTCAAATCCTTATTTACTTTCTGTAAGTCCTCCCTCCCACGATTTTACATACCGAGGCCATCCTGCATAAAACACCTAAATGTTACGTCCTCTCTTTCTCAAAACCTGTTTCTTCACATATCTTCTCTACTCTTAATTCCCATCTTTGAGGAGTGACTGTAAGTCTGGTTGATTAACTGTATCTGCATTCTTTCTTTTTTTTTTAAGATTGGCACCTGGGCTAACAACTGTTGCCAATCTTCCTTTTTTTTCCCCCCCAAAGATTGGCACCTGGGCTAACAACTGCTGCCAATCTTTTTTTTTTTTCCTGCTTTTATCTCCCCAAACCCCCCCGTACACAGTTGTATATCTTAGTTGCACGTCCTTCTAGTTGTGGGATGTGGGACGCCACCTCAAAGTGGCCTGACGAGCAGTGCCATGTCCGCACCCAGGATCCGAACCCTGGGCCACCGCAGCAGAGCGCGCGAACTTAACCGCTCGGCCGCGGAGCCAGCCCCCTACATCTGCATTCTTTCGACAGAAATAGAAAAGTAGAAGCTGGATAAGTGGTGAGTCTAGTTTTAGATTTACTGAATTAAAGTCCTAAGGTGACAACTGGACAGCCATGTCCGTAGATCCATGGAAATGTGTAACTAAAACTTGTGAGGCTGTTTTGTGGCTAGCTCCTAAAATTTAGGAGCCTTGGTGGGTGTGGATAGTTTGCCAAGAAAACACATGTAGAGAGGAAAAAGCCAAGGAAAAACCATTGGGGCAAGTTAAGGGACAAGGAGGAGGAAGGAAAGAGCAATTCTAGGTAAGAGACTCAACAAGATACAGGTAGAAGTACTTACAGAAGCCTGGGGAAGTAAGAGAGCAAATGTCATGTCCTCTTCGAAGCTCCTCCTACCTATCTTCCCTCCCAGATACTGTAGCACTTAGATTATGTTACTTTTCACAGCATAGCTCTCTGTCATTCTCTAGACTTGAAACTCCTAAAGGTTAGAGACCCTGACTAATTGTGTACTTAGTATCCTAATTGTATCATTGTATCTTTGGTGCCCAACCTGGTAACTGAATCATAGTATGTGCTTGCAGTGTCTTTGGGAGGGGCAGATAGAGTGGACGTCAGAAAGACGGAAGCCATATAATGTAGCAGAAAAAGCCTGGACTTGGGAGTCAGACAGACCTGGGATGACCAATCCGATTACTACTACTCAATAGATAGGGCATCATCTAACCCCTCCTAGCCTCGATTTTCTCATCACCTAACAATATTTGTATCATGTTGCTGCTTACAGAGCACTTTCATGTGTATTGTTCCATTTGATCCTCTTTTTTTTTCTTTTTCTTGTTTTTTTTTTTTTTTGAGGAAGATTAGCCCTGAGCTAACTGCTGCCAATCCTCCTCTTTTTGCTGAGGAAGACTGGCCCTGAGCTAACATCCATGCCCATCTTCCTCTACTTTACATGTGGGACACCTACCACAGCATGGCTTGCCAAGCGGTGCCATGTCCGCACCCGGGATCCGAACCGGCGAACCCGGGCCACAGAGAAGCGGAACGTGCGCACTTAACCGCTGTACCACCAGGCCAGCCCCTCCATTTGATCCTCTTAACCCCATAGAGCAGATATCATTATCCCCATTTTAGAGATAAGGAAATGAGCCCTGAGAATTGACTTGTCCAAAGTTACATAGCTAGTAAGTGACCGGGCTAGGATTTAATGAAGGTCTTCAAATTCCCAGTTCTAGTGCTGTTTCCACTAGAGCACAGAAGAGAAAATAGTGGTTATTTGAAAAGATAGAACATAGATTGAGGGAAGGTGTTTCCAGGATAGGGGAAAGGCACCAGTAGACTGAAAAATTGTAACTGCTAATGACAGGGAAGACGATTGGGAGAGCGAGGCCTGGAAGATTGTGGGTGGGGGCAGGATCAATAGCAAAAGTGGAATGGTAAAGACATTGCCTTGCTGAAGACAGCACTAGCTCCTTCAAGACAAGAGGAAAGGGGGAAAGGTGAAGCTACAGAGATTTTAAGGTAAAGAAGAAAATTGAATTCTTCATTGGCTGGTCATCTGGTGAGTGTGATTGTGGCCTGGAATCCACAAAAGATGGACAAAAGGATAACTGAGCAAGAGTGATCACTCAGGCCAAGTTTGCTAGTATGAATTTGTAGTTGACTCATTTGACACAGATTTGTAATTTGTTAGTTCTCTTCAGCAGTTTGGGAACAGAAAAAGGGAATGGTGGGAGTTGCCCAGAGTCAGCAGGGTGACAGTCATTGGGGATCATAGGGTGATAGGGAGTGTTTCCACATAGTGGCTCACCACTGGAAATCGAGAACAGTGATGAAAGTCTAGGACAGTGGGTTTTAATCTGTTCATTGGAGCCCTAAGATTCTACCGCAGTGCCTAAGGGAGATGTTGGGAGCCCTCCTTTGACTTAACCGAAGCAGATTTTATCTGTTTATTACTTATTGGAGTCCAAGTAAGCTCTCAGAAGAAGAAAAGTTTCTTCTGCTAAGACAAAAAGGTTTTATTAATCTTTTTTTGAGATTTTATTTTTTTCCTTTTTCTCCCCAATGCCCCCCAGTACCTAGTTGTATGTTTTAGTTGTGGGTCCTTCTAGTTGTGGCATGTGGGACGCCACCTCAGCATGGCCTGATGAGCGGTGCCATGTCCGCGCCCGGGATTCGAACTGGCCAAACCCTGGGCTGCTGAAGTGGAGCGCATGAACTTAACCACTCGGCCACGGGGCCGGCCCCAACCAAAAGGTTTTAAAACAGGAGTTGAGGAGCTAAAAGTCCTAAAGATGACAAGGAGCAAAGTCATAGGAGTAAAGAAGTAGAGAAGACGGGAAGACCAGAGAGTGCAGTGAGACCAGACGCTTGCAGGGAACGGGAAAGGAAGTGCAAGAACCTCAGTCAAAGGACCAGTAGACTAACCCAGAATTTACCCTGGATTATATGCATTCTGAGACCCTAGTAAGTTTTTTTCCTGACTTAGGTACATCCAGGAAAGAGGGTGGGGATAGGAGTGGGACTAGAATTAAATGTTGCCAAGTGATATCTGGAGTAGCCTCCATGAACTGGGAATTAGCCTTTGTAGTGTTTTACTCAGAATGCTACCTATGATGATACTGTGACAGCTGTTTGTAACATTATATAAAGTACCCGCTTGTTGTGTAAAAGGAGCAGAGGAGCCTAAAAGTTTTTGTAATAAAGAATGTTTCCAGAGCAGTGGTTCTTGACTTTTTGCAGGTCACGGACCTTGTTGATAATTTGATAAAAACTACGAAACCTCTTCCCAGCGGAAAAAAAAAAAAAAAAAAAGCATCCATGTGGAATTCTGTATAAAATTTCAGGGATTTCAACGACCACCCCCTCACACACACATCTGGCTCCAAACTCTGCCCATGGACCTCAGGTTAAGAACTTCAGGTTTGGGCGAACACCTGCAGAGGGACATCTGATTCTGGACGTCCAGAGTGGAGTTCCAGATGCAGATATTTCAAGACACTTCTCTTGGGAATCGTGGCATTTTTTCTTGGCTCCTCTCTTTCCCTCAAGCTCTTACATCCAATAAATTAGCAGCTTCTGTCTTTTATATTTTAAGTACATCCACATCTCACCATCTCCCTATTTCAAGTCACCATCTCTCACCTGGCTTGTGGCAATATCCTTTTGATTGGTTTCCCAGCTTCCACCTTGCCTCCCAGCCCTCACAGTCTACGGTCCACACAGCAGCCAGAGTGGCCCATATGAAAACAAGTTTTCATGTCAGCCTATTCACGTCATGTATTCTATTCAAAAGCCTCCAGTGGCTTTCCTGTCTCACTCAAAATATGGCATTTGATATTTTGGGTCTTATGGCCTCCAGGGTTCTATAAATTATGGCTCTGGCTATCTCCTGGACCTCATTTCCTATCATTCTTCTTTACTACATGTCAGTCACACTGACCTCCTTGCTATTTCTCAAACATGTCAAGCCAGGCACTCTCTCACCCCAGGACCTTCGTATTTGCTTTCCCCCCTCAGAACACGGTTCCAGATATTGGCATGACTTGCTTCCTTATTTCCTTGAAGTCTTTGCCCAAATGTCACCTCTTGCTGATCACCTTGTATCTCATAGCACCCTTTTGCGCCATCACTCTATCCACTTACCTTGCCTTTTGCTGCTTCTTAGCACTTATCACCACCTGACTCATCATCTATTTCTTTTGCTTCTCCCACTAGAATGAAAGCTTCAGGAGAGCAAGGGCTTTCTTGTATACACTGCCGTGTCTCCAGCACTGAGAACAGTGCCTGTCATGCAATAGGTACTCAGTAAATATCTTTCAAATGAATGATGGATGACATAGAATGCATCCTGAAAAAGGCAGGCAGGATGGTTATAACTCTTTAAATTATATTAGGATGAGTCAGAAGAGCTGGGAACATTTTGTCCAGAAGAAAAGAAGAGATGACCATTTTTTAGGCTGTTTCACAAGGAATTCCTGCATCAATGGCAAGTGAATGACCCCTAAGATTCTCTGATTCTTTGAAGCTGTAATTCCTAAATGGATAGTATGTGATACTGAGCACCCAACCTATAAGGGTTGAAGTGATAACATGACTAAGGCACTCCCATCTCTAAAGATAATGGGGCGAGGTGCTCAGATCAGCTTCCTTTTATGTTTTTCTGGCTTCAGAATGTGTTTCTTAGCCCCTGCTGACCCCTTGCTTTGTAGTCTTGAGAGAACTGCCTTGGTGGCAAGTTCTAGGGTGTAGAATCTGCATTTTTGCCAAAGTGGAAATCAGCATACTTACTGCCTGGTCATTTGCAAAGGTAAGATCTTACTGTGGCCCTCATTTGAAGGAATGCCTCTTTATCTTTAAGTTCATGGGTAATGCTTTTCTGTGGAACAGATACAAGCAGAAGAAGGAGGTGGAGCATAGGTTGTCTACGCTGAAATCTGCTGTGGAAAGTGGTCAAGCAGATGATGAACGTGTTCGTGAATATTACCTCCTTCACCTTCGAAGGTGGATTGGTATCAGTTTAGAAGAGATTGAGAGCATTGATCAGGAGATAAAGATCCTGAAAGAAAAAGACTCTTCAAAAGAGGTAAGCCCATCACTGCCTAGATAGTTCAAAAAGCTACTGTCAGAGATTTGGATGTTCTGCAGGAGAGTTAAAATTAAAATCAAATTAAAATCCTTTTAAGTCTCCATAAAATCGTTGTTCTTATTAAGATTAGTGGAGGAAGGCTGAAGGTGCACTAGGGTAGCTTTCTCTCCAGCCTATAGTGATGTTCCCCAGTGCTTCCGAACCTGTAACGCACTTCTAGTCATTTGTAATTTTGTGACATGCCACAGGGGAGGGCGACTTCTCTGAAGTAAAAATTGGTTTTGGCTGTGGGAGGTCCTGACTGCTTGAGGAATGCATAGGGAGGTATGCCTTTAAAATCTGTGCTTGACTGTAATAAAGGGGAAGAGGAACGGGATGGGAGCAGAGAAGAAAAGTGGAACTAGAGGAGAGAGAGAAAAGGTAGAAAGAAGATAAAACGACAAATGGACCATGTTTAGGCTGGGGTAGGAATCCGAATTTAACCTTACACAGTGTTGCACTCACACCTTTAGATCACTCACGTATGAGACACAGCAAGGACATCTCCGTGCACAAAATGTTGCGTATACTGATAAAGAAAACCTGGTCTGACACAGCTTTGGCTGTCTTTGAAGATCATCACCCTGTTTTGGAGCTGCTGCTTCAGAAGATTAGGCTCTGCTGCTCCTTACCTTTGGGTTCAGGATACAATGTGAATTGAGTTGAATTTATCAGCTGGTCACAGACATTTATTTAAGACCTCAGAGAAACCTCTTCCCAATTTGATTGGTACTAATTAGCCCAGGAGCTTTTGCCTCTGGGTAACATCAGCTTAGTTCTTCATGTTAAAGGATCAAAGAATGAATGGTTGGTTAGTAGTCTAAGGTCAGAAGGCCCCTTGAGCATATCTAGATGAGGGGTTTTCAAGCATTTTGAGACTCTTCTGAGTCCTCCCCTGTCCTTTTTTTTGAGGAAGATTAGCCCTGAGCTAACATCTGCCACCAATCCACCTCTTTTTGCTGAAGAAGCCTGGCCTTGAGCTAACATCTGTGCCCGTCGTCCTCCACTTTATATGTGGGACGCCTGCCACAGCATGGCTTGCCAAGCGGTGCCATGTCCACACCCGGGATCTGAACCAGCGAACCTGGGGCTGCCGAAGCGGAATGTGTGAACTTAAGCACTGTGCCACCGGGCCAGCCCCAGAAGAGGTGTCTTAATCATTCAACTTTTGGGGCCGGCCCCATGGCCAAGTGGTTAAGTTCGCGTGCTCTGCTTCAGCGGCCCAGGGTTTCACCGGTTCGAATCCTGGGTACAGACATGGCACCGCTGATCGGGTCATGCTGGGGCGGCGTCCCACATGCCACAACTAGAAGGACCCACAACTGGAAATACACAAGTATGTACCGAGGGGCTTTGGGAGAAAAAGGAAAAATAAAATCTTAAAAAAAAAAAAAAGTAATAATAATTCAACTTTAGCCCTGAAGGCCAGGCTGAGGAAAGGGGCTTCAAATTCAGCTCAGGGGATTTAGATGGAACATAGAAGAAGGCCTTGGAATCTCCTTCTCTGGAGGGGGGCATTTTAAAGCCATGTAATGTTTTACTTGTAGTGAGATGATTCCTGGGAGAGCTTCTCTTCCTCCTTTTTCAGTAAGGTACTTGGGCCTCCTCAGGAAGAGCTAAGCAGCCTCCACCATTAGTATTCTGCTCTATCTTAGAGATTGATAAATAGGAAGTGAGTGAATTTTGAATCCAGGACTTTTCAAGCACCTGAAGACTTAAAAGCCTGGCCACATATGGGGTGGGCAAAATGGCAAATGCACTTCTGATGATTAATTTCCTTTTTAGGCACCAACTTCCCATTCATCTCTTCAGGACAGGCCTCCAATGAAACCCTTCATTCTCACTCGGAACGTAACCCAAGCCAAGTAGGTAATTCTAAAAAGTGGGTTGCCTTGCAGGCCCCCTGGTTTTATGGTTCCGTAGTAGTGGATGAGGAAGGGACGGAATGGGCGTTGTTAAAAGGCCACGGCTTCACTCGAGGGAGCTGTTCTTTCATCAAAGGGATATTAATCTCTTGTAATACTTCCTCTATGTCTGTCTTCGTCAGAGATTTCTCTCACAAACTTGAGCTTAAAAATAGGCTCCAAAGAAAACCAACAAAAATAAAGAGAAAGAAAAAAGGAATCTAATGAAGAATTGTATCCTTTAAAATTGTTTCCTGTTATTGCCTTTGACTACAGTTCTCAAAAGGACATGTTTGCTTCTTCTAGGATTTAATTCTGAGTTCTTGTGATGCTTTTCCATAGGGTCACGGGAGAGTCTCCTCCCTCTGTGTACCTTTTAGACCTACCGATTGTAAATACCCCTTCCACAGGATCATCACTGCTCTGTGGGGCATTGGCCTCTGGGTTTGCTTCTTGGGAGATGATCCTGGGCTATTTATCTTCTCATGAAAGCCCTTGACTTTAATGCCCCTTCCTGGATGCTTCTTTTTACATGTCCTCACAGGAATTTGCCCAACTCCGTGGAACATAGCTGGGTAGGGGAGCAAGGATGAAACAGACACAGGCTTTGTCACTAAACAGAAGAGGCTTTTTAATAGTGCTATTTATGTTTAGTTTTCTAAATGCAGTGTGATTCTTGCAGAGTATTTGGAGCTGGTTATCCAAGTCTGGCAACTATGACGGTAAATGACTGGTATGAGCAGCATCGGAGATACGGAGCATTACCAGATCGGGGAATAGCCCAGACAATACCAGGTATGAAGGGGGACGGGGAAAGTACTTAGACTACTGGTTCCTTACTCCCAGCAATTAAATTCAGACCAAGTATCGTTGCCCTTTAGGAGCAGAAGTAATCTGGACAAAGATTCTGAGTAATAGAAAGATTCTAGGCAGTATTTTATTTATTATTAAAATAAATAGCAGATGATACTGGGAGGATGGGGGCAGCATCAGCATAGTTTCTGAATCTCTCCAAATATCATGGCATAAAAACAGCCTGAGCAGCTAGATGGTAAAACCAAAAATCCATGGATAGCAGTTCTGCTTATGATAATAGCAGAGTAGGTTGTATCAGGCCAACCCTTCCTACAGATAACAATTTACAAAGTATAACAAAACAACCTACCAGAAGGCACTAGAGAGGAACCAAAAAAATCAGACATAGACTGGAGAGAATTCAACATTTAAAAGGAAATGGTACTTGGAATTTCTTGAGGGCGGGGACTTTTGACGACCTGTATTCTTGGTGCCCAACTTGGTAATTAGATCATAGTAAGTACTTGGAGGTATCTTCTGAAGGGAAAGGTGGAAAGAGTTGATGTTAGAAAGATGGAAGCAATCCGGTATAGCAGAAAATGATGGACAGACCTGGGGTAACCAATTACTCCTGCCACTTAATAGATAGGACAGCATCTAGCCCCTCTGAGCCTCACTTCTTTATCTCGTATATTATCTCATTTGATCCTCTTTAACAACCCCATGAAGCAGACATTCTTATCCTTATTTTAAGATGAGGATGGTGTCTGAGAATTGACTTACCCAAAGTTAACATAGCTAGAAAGTGGCCAGGCTGAGATTTTAATTTAGGCCTTCAAATTCCCAGTTCCAGTGCTCTTTCCACTATAGCACAGAAAAGAGAAGAGTGGTCACTTGAAAGAGTTTCCTGTTTTTTATAGCTTTTCACCTATAGGCAGGCTGCAGTTGCTGTGATGTGAGGGTAGGTAAAACTTGGATAGAAACTTGCAGTCTTATTTGTTGAAGAATGAGAGAACTGAGCTCAGGGTGACCATAGCAAGTGAAAAGTGAGAGAAGATATCCCAGAAAGGAGAGAACCACAGAGAAGGAGCCCTAATTCTCCATATAAACCCTGCCCAAATCTCCACCTCACTCCTAAGCTATGCATGCACAGGATAGACTCCAAGCACCCTAGCTAGAGCTCAAAGAACTCAATGGAGCAAGGAAAGTCTCTTTAATAAATGGTGTTGGGGCGTGCACAAAGGAACAACGCTCCTATGGTGGCAGAGTGTGTGGGGCCTCTGCAGCAGGGCAAGGAGGTCCACTCCAGTGGGTCGGGGCATGTGCACAGGGCAGGACTGTGTTGATGGGGTGTGTGGCCCTATGGGCGATGGGGCTTGTCAGCTGCAGCATGCTTGGGCTTCTCAAACAGCCACATAGGACGTCAAACAATTGGGTGCTTATATGCTTGGGGCCATCCCCACCCAACTGCACTCCTGAGAGAGCTGACAACAGCCTTACAGGCTGGAGGCCTACAGCAATTATAAGCCCCTGAGCCTAGCAACCAGCCATATTGGGGCCTACTCACTTAACAGGAAAACTACAGCAAGAATGTGCTATTAGACCTTGCAGCCAACTGTGCTGGGGCTCCCCACACCTGACAAAGTGACTGAAGGGATCATGGCAGCCACATGCAGCTGAGCATTACAACCAGCCAGCCAGGGGGACACCTTAGCCTCCCCATGCACCCGCAGCAGGAGCAACCCTGCCACAACAGAAGGACACACGTAGCCCACACAGGGAACACTTCTGGAACATTTGGAACCAGTGACAAGAGGGAGGCACACGACAGGGCCTCATAAGGCATCTCTTACATAAGGCGACCTCTCCAAGATCGGGAGATGTAACTTATCTACCTAATACACAGATATAAGCACAGAGAAAGAGGCAAAATGAGGAGACAAAGGAATATGTTCCAAATAAAGCAACAGGACAAATCCTCAGAAAAAGAACCAAATGGAACAGATAAACAATCTACCTTATATAAAGAGTACAAACTAATAGTCATAAGGATGCTCACTGATCTTGGGAGAAGAATGGATGAATTCACCGAGAACTTCAACAAAGAATTGGAAAATATAAAAAGGAACGAGTCAGAACTGAAGAATACAGTAATAAAATGAAAAATTTACTAGAGGGACTCAGTGGCAGAGTAGAGGATGCAGAAGAACGAATCAATGAGCTAGACAAAAGAGTAGAGGAAACCACCCAAACTGAACAGAAAAGACAAGACTGAAAAAGAACCAGGACACTCTAAGGGACCTCTGGGACAACATCAAGCACACCAACATCCATTTTATAGGTGTCCCAGAAGGAGAAAAGAGAGGAAAAGAGGTGTAAAATCTAATTGAAGAAATAACAGCTGAAAACTTTCCTAACCTAAGGAACGGAACAGACATCCAGGTACAGAGAGCACCAAACAAGATAAACCCAAAGACGCCCACACCCAGATGTATTATAATTAAAATGTCAAGAATTAAAGAGAATTAGGGAATCCTAAACGCTCAAGAGAAAAACAACAAGTTACATACAAGGAAACTCCATATGAAATTGAGCAGAACAGGGACAATAAAGATGAAGGAAAGAGAAGGTCCAGATAAAAGTGGGAGAGAGCCAGAACCAAGAACTCTAATCAAGCAAGTCATTCTATTTCTTTCACATACATAAAAACGGCAGAGAGGGAGCCTCTGTGAAGTTAGAAAAGCCACTCTGAACCATACTACTTTCTAAAAGTTCAGGAAAACTTAGTACACGTAAGAATGAACAACAGCTAGTGGTGATGTTTGCACAGCTCTGAATATACGAAAACTCACTGAACTGTACGCTTTCGATGCATACATTTTATGGCGTGTGAAGTATATCTCAATAAAGCTGCGAACAAAATGAACAGAAAATTATCAAGGTCAAATCCCACACAAAGTGATTATACAGGGAAAGAAAGAATCAAAAGCATTCCAGAGACACTCAAAAAACACAAATCTAAAATGTACTGTTTAAAAATGAATTGGAAGACATTAAGAAAATTATATAAGACATGGAAGAACGATATAAAGCAGGATTAGAAAAACTCAGAAATGTGTGACAACTTGGGGAAAATAAAGAATCATTTCAGAAATGAAGGCTAAGCTAGAAGAAAAGGATGAGTGAACGCAACAGAAAACGTCTTAATAAGGTAACAAAGGAACATGTTTTAAATCGAAAAGAAATTTAAACAGGATTCAAGAAACAGTGACAAATGGGGGCTGGCCACATGGCCAAGTGGTTAACTTCACGCACTCCACCTCGGCGACCTGGGGTTTCCCAAGTTTGGATCCTGGGCATGGACGTGGCACTGTTCATCAGGCCATGCTGAGGCCGCATCCCACATGGCACAACCAGAAGGACCTACAATTAGAACATACAATTATGTACTGGGGGGCTTTAGGGAGAAGGAGAAGGAGAAGAAGAAAAAAGATTGGCAACAGATGTTAGCTCAGGTGCCAGTCTTTAAAAAAAAAAAGTGTCAAATATAAAAGATAGCAAAGAAGACCTGGCATATGGATAATAGGATTATCTGAAGAAGAAAACCAAAGCAAGGAAAAAGAATAAAAGCTAAAAATTAATGTTAGGGAAACTTTCCTGGAACAAAAAAAAAGATTTGATTTGAGAAGGCACACTGTGGACCTGAGAATTTTGACTAATAATGACCAACAACAAGACACATTCTAATAAAATTACTATACTTTAAAGAAAAGGAAAAAAAATGCTTTGGACATTTGGACAAACACAGGTGATTTATAAAGGAAAGAAAATTGGATCACCCTCAAACTTTTTGACATCAACACTTTATGCCAGAAGAAAATGGAGTAACATGTATTTAAGATTCTCAAGGGGAAAAAATATGAGCCAAGGACATTATATCTGGTAAAACTGACTTTTAAGTATGAAGGATATAGCCATTTATCAACATGCAGGAACTCAGGAAATATTGTTCCCATGATCCTTTCCTAAGGAATTTGCTAGAGAACGAGCTTCAGACAACCAAAATGATGAGAGACATTGACAGAAGGACTGGTAGCAAGCCTTAAATATATAGTTATTTAGACCTAAGACTAAACGAGGGTTAAAAGGGAGAGAGCAGAGTATGTAATGCCTATATGCTCCGTGTTCAGATAACGTCGATATAGCACCACTGTTTTCCAAAATGGAGAAATGGGAAAAGCATATGCAAGAAAGGAACTGCTACCAATAATCATATTGCTGACACTATTAGTGTTATTCCAAGACTGTGTGTAATGCGAGATAGTATAAGTGAGTAATTATAAGACATTTGAATCCTGTCATCCTCTGTCTTTGAGAACTAAGACTTTTAGTGTGGAAGAATACAGGTGTAATTCAAGAGTTTAAGTTAGAAATAAAACGACCCTGTAGTCCTGAATATGAACTCAATGAGAAATTTTATTTAAAAGTAAACACACGCACACACCCCCCTTTGCTTTAGGGGTGAAAGGGCTTAGAAATAATGACTAGCCCAGTAGTAGTGAACACGCCTAGTAATCCAGATTGTGGTCTTGAAATACCGTTCCCATTAAAGGAAATTAGGATGTCTTAGAGAAACAGCTAATTCTAAGTGTGGGGCAGGAAATGTACCAGGTGAGCTTGGAACATTTTGTCATAAGAAGTAGGGAAGAAGCCTTCAAAGACTACTAAGGTCATATCAAAAAGACTCAGAAGCCACTTCGAAGATGTTTCCACTGGTCAGAGACAGTTTGGCTTCAAAAAGGATAATTGCCAATAGCAGTGAGCACATCCAGTGCCCAAATCTTGGTTTCTAATACCGTTCTCCACTTAAAGGAACCAGGGCTCCTTAGAGAAATGGCTGATTCTAGAGCTGGGGCAGGGAATATATAAGATGTGCCTGAAGTGTCTTGTAGTACTAGAAAATAAAGAAGCACTCAAGAAAAAACAATTGAGCTATGTTAATTGGACACAAAGGCCAGCTGAAAGAACTCTCACTGGCCAAAACTGGAAGAATTTGAGCAGGAAAATAACAGTATTGAATATAACACCAAGAATAAGATAAATACCCATGAGTCTCTAGTGATAGAAAGAAATGATTAAATAAATGAATGGGGGAGGAGAGACAAATCTCCCCTACAGAAAAATTCCAAATAATTTGTGTATGTACTCCTGTCTCAAGGAGCGGGAGCATAGCTCCTCCCCCCTGAGGTGTGGGCTGTGTCTAGTGACTTTCCGCCAGAGACTGTGGTGTGGAGGGTGCAGGAGGCGGGCCTTGACAGCTGGGAACCTGTCGGTTGATTCTGGGTAAAACAGCAGCAGCGGTAAGTCATGGTGATGCTGTGTAGCCTTGATTTGATGTGGAGAGAAGGGCCCTTCGCCTCTGCAGTATTCTCCTCCAAGACCCATAACCCCAGTCAAACTATGAGAAAAGCATCAGGCAACCCCAAATTGAGGGACATTTTGCAAAATACCTGAGGAGTACTCCTCAAAACTGTTCAGGTCATAAAAACAAGGAAAGTCTGAGAAATTGTTACAGCCAAGAGGGGACTAAGGAGACAGGACTAAATGTAATGTGGTCTTCTGGATGGGATCCTGGAACCGAAAAAGGACATTAGGTCAAACCTAGGCTAAATGAAGTATGTACTTTAGTTGTTAGTAACACAGCAGTATTGGTTCGTTTCTCGTTTCTTGTGACACATAACCCATAGTAATGTAAGATATTAAAAATCAGGGAAATTGGGTACGGATGTATAGGAACTCTCTATACTATCTTCTCAATTTCTCTGTAAACCTAAAACTATTCTAAAATTTAAAAGTTCATTTGAATATATTTTTAGAAATCATTGCAGTTGGTTGAAGCCCATCAAATATGTCTAAATCCATGAGTACATAATTATATTTAAAAACAAGAATTGTTCCATTTCAGAGGATGATAACAAACCAATTTATTATCTTAAGTAGTACATAAAGTAAAAGAATCGAGTATTTATCTTGTTTTTTTCCCGGGTAACTAAATAGTAGTAGATGAGAGGAAGCCTCTCTTTATAAAAGCATTCTAGTTAATAAAAAAGAATGTTAAAATTAAGGGTATGACCTTCCTGGAAGCCCTAGAAAATTATTGAATCTAGGCATTCAGCATCAACAGCGGCTAGCATCACCACACATGAGACACAGATGTTATGTGTCACCTGACGAGAGAACACAGCACCACCTAGAATCATGCCGAAGAGATGACCTCTGAGTCAGATGCAGCCTCTGTGTCCGCTTGCCAGTCTGCGGAAATACGGAAGAACAGTTGGACTACATCATGACTATGCAATCAGCAAAATCCAGATTTGGGGAAGCTCTCAGGTCAAATGCCCCAGCTACTTCAGTAGATAACTTGTAAGGAAAGAGAGAGAGGGAAGAGGAACATGTAGATTCAAAAGATATCAAAATATTTTTAAATGGGCAAAACTAACCTTAAAAACATTGTGCTAAATGAAAGAAGTCAGACACAAAAGACCACATACTGCTTGGTTCGGTTTATAGGAAATGTCCAGAAGAGGCAAATCTGTAGAGACAGAAGGTGGATTCGTGGTTGCCAGGGCTGGAGGCAGAGAAGGAATGGGGGTTAACTGTAAATGGGCACGAGGGACCTTCTTGGGGTGATAGAAGTTTTTTTAATTGGATTGTGGTGATGGTTGCAGAACTCTGTACTAAAAATCATTGAGCAACAAATGAACATACAGATGGACAGCCCTAGTGTCTAGGGGTGCACACTTGGGTAATAAAGCTATGATAAACTCCAGGAAATTATTACGATGAAAGGTGGTATAGTGATTTGGAAGATGCTCCTGGAGAGGCTTTTGAGATGGGTACAAGATGTATTTCTTGACCCAAGTGGAGGCTATGAAGGTATAGCCTTCTTATAAAAACTTGTTACATATATTTTTGTGTGATTTCTAGTGTCTTGTATTTTACAATACAGGGTTAAAAAAATAGGAGAACACAAGACTCCCAAGTTGTTAGATCAGATCCCCACGTATTTCATTCTTCATCATAGTAATGAGAATACTTCTCACGGGCAAACTCAGGGTAGCCAGGAAACGCTCCTTTACCTTGCAAAGGAAAAAAGTTAATGCAAAAGAGAGAGAGCAGTTGGTTTAATTTCTTCTGGGTGTACACTGCATGACAAATGCCATTTGGACCTCAGACCCTGTTCCAAACACGTACAAAATAACACAGATATTCTTTTCCAGTAAGTTCCACTGCCCCGTGTTTTCCAATTTTACACACACAGAAAATTGTATAACTATAATGAAGGAAAGGGACGGAGGAGAAAAAGTCACCTGTAGTCCCACCTCCCTGGCATATCACAAATCATAGAATCCTAAATATTTTTTACATTAGTGTTTTTGCTTTGCTCGGGGTGGGTTGGTTGGTTGGTTGGTTGTTTTTGTTTTTTGTTTGGGGTGGGGATGTTGGCCATTTTAGCAAGAATTCTTTCTCAAATAGAATTCATTCTGAGGGACAACTTTCATGTTTTTGTCTTCTTGTGAAAACCACTCAGCATCCTTTCTTCCTGTTATTTGACATGTCATCTGTTAAGGAATATAAGTACTGTCCCCACTTCTGCTGGCCCCAGGGTGGGCAGCTAGATTCCTTGTCCCCATTTTATGTGGTTGTGCTCAGAGTGGAGCTGAGGCCCCAGACATTCCCTCAGTTTCTCACCCCGGCTTTCTCACTTTTCCACTTTGTCAGAGTTCAAAAGAGCAGCTCAGCACCAGAAAGATCAGGAACAAAAGGAGGAAGAGGATGATGACGGAACCCTCCACAGAGCTCGGGAGTGGGATGACTGGAAGGACACGCACCCTAGGGGCTATGGCAACCGACAGAACATGGGTTAGTTGTCCCACAACAAGATGGGATGATAGGGGCACACCAGCTTCCCTGCCAAGGAAGGCTCTGTGGTCTTCCCCTCCCTGGGCTCCTGCTTCAGCTGTGTACAACAAAAACGTAGATGCTTAATCATGCTTTTCATTCAATAAAGTGTCAAAGAATTAAATGTGTATTTGTATCCTAGATGATGAGCCAGCAGTCTTGTTTTGGCATTATCATCCTCATCATGGTGTATTCCATTTTCTTAAGTGGAAAGAAAAGTACTGAGAAATGGCTTTGTATAATCAATGACTGTATGAATTCTCATTAAAAAATAATAAACGTCCATTCTATTACATGAGCCTGTGCAGAAATATGGCTATGAGCTTCTTTTTTTGTGGGGGGGAAGTCAACCGTGTGTCCCTGGGTTTATGGAGAGATCTTGGTCATCTCCCTTTGGTCTGGGCAGTGAATTTCCCAACATTACAGCTGCCCAGACCAGCTGGAGCTTTCTCCTTCCTACCCCAGCACTGTGAAATAATTCAACACTCTGCTTTACGGGGGTGAGCACAAAAGCCAGGACTTTCCCTGCCTCACAGCACTATTTTTAGGAATTATAGCTGTACATGAATGGACCATAACAACCCTGTCTACCTAAACTTAATGCCTTGGCCAGGAGAAATGAGAGAAGCAGGTAAGGCGCTGTGGGGGAGGAAGAACTATTCCTCTCCCCTCTAGGTCCTTCTGGCTGGCCTCAGAATTAAATTGTTATGAGACAGAATAACAGGAGACAATGAAGTTTAATAACACGTCTACATGGGAGAAACTCAGGAAAACTGAGTAACTTGCCAGAATGGCCAAAGCCACCACCTTAGATACCATCTTCAGCTAAAGACAAAGGAGGATGTTGGGGATGGGTGGTTTGGGACTTCAAAAGGGAGGAAGACAATTCACACAGAGATGGAAAAGCAAATGTTTGGTAAACAAATGTTTGCTGAGCCATCTGTGGACAATTGGACCCGAGAGAGAGAGAGAGAGAGAGAGAGAGAGAGAGAACTTTGCTATAAATAGGCTTGCTAGTGCCTTCCTGTCTACACACCTAGTTTACATTATACTATAGTTATCTTATGCTATTAGCTCCTTCCTGGAACAGGCCCTTTATCTTAAATTCTTTTAGGCAGTTAGAGGGAAGGTCAAAGTTTCTTCCAGAGTCTTTTGTTCTTAAAAACAACCAAGCCAAAGAGACACATTTTGGGGTGCAAATTCTGATCCCCCACAGCGCTATGAGAGCCATCCTGTGTATGAGTCTGAGGCCACGGCCTCTACTCATGGAATTATTTGCCATAACCCTTAGGGGCAAGAGCAGCTCAGGCTGTAGCCTAGCTCTTAAATGGCTCGCCCTAAGAGCATTTTGGCCCTCCATGCCTGTGCTGTGTCATACCTGGCACAGTCCGATGTGGTAAATGTGCCATGAGGTCACTTTGCTGGTTAGTAAGGTGCCTGCAGTCATGCTGAGAACTGAGTGTGGAGGAGGAGGAGGGCACAGATGGCACTGGAAGTTACCTACTTTCTGCAGTAGAGAGAAGACATGTCCTCAGCTCTTGGGTTGATACTCTGAAAAAGCAGCCATGTGTTGAAACAAATGGTCTGTATAGAAAACATACTTTTGTTCTATATGGCTTTGGTACACTTAGGTTTTCTTTTAACAGGAAGATGACGCAGCCTTCCTATTCTAGCTTCTGTAGTCTAGTTTAGTGGAGGGGTTTGAAAAGGAGACTCGGTTCCCTCTTGTTTATAGGATGGTAAGTGGAGGGCTGTCGGGTGATGATTAAGAGGTTGTGTTTAGTGGGAGATGACAGAAGACTACCAATAATATATTTGTGTAATGCTTAATAAAGGACTCATCTCACCTCCACAACAGAAGCCCCTGAAACTGGTAAAGCACAGATTAAATTCCCCGAGGATTTGGGAAGCACCCATTCATTTTTAGCTCTCTTCTAATTATTGCCAGACTGCCTCTAGCAGTGGCCTATTTTCTGCCCTTAAAACTCCACCCTGAGTTCATTATCAAAATGGGCCAGGATGGGGCTAACCCCTTGGTCTGAGTCTATTTAAAGATGGGCCTTCCAGAAGATCCAGCCTGATTAAGCCTCCTCACACATTCTGATATCTAGGAGGCAAACCAGACAATGTGGGTTTGAATTCTGGCTTTAAAAATCGCAAGCTCTGTGACCTTGGGCAATAGAACTCTGAATTGCTTTTCTGTTTCCTCAATGTCTGTAGGTGAGCTGGCTCGTGGTGGTGGTGTGACAATTAAACGAATAGTGGCAGCCGTTATAATAGACTCAAGCAACTGAAGAGTAAGTGATTTCTATTCATGTGAACTCAATGACTGCAGACTGTCCACTAGGAAGGGAAAGGAAATGGACACGTATTGGGTCTCTGTTCCGTGCCAGGTGCTGGACCCAGCACTTGCACGTTCTATTAATATAATGACTCTGCAACATAGGCAGCATTGTCCCCATTTCACAGATGGGAAAACAGGCCCAGACAAGCTGATTTCCTCAAGTTCACACTAGTGAGACGCTGTACTTCTGTCATTTTCCATGTGCTTCCCAATTGCTTGTGCTTTTAGTTATGTATCTTAAAGCTGCTGAAAAAAAGGAAGCAACTTCAAAAATCCAAACCCAAACCACTGCTTACACATCATTGGAGCTCTAGAAATTCCTTCTTAGCTGACTCACCAAAGAAAAGGTTATGCCAGCTCCCCCACCATTTCCTCCTCAGCTGGGCAATGAGAAGACAGATGGTGAGCAAACCCATCTTCCTCCATTTTCCTCTCCTGATTCCTGGCCTGACTGCCAGAGAAACCAAAAGAAAACCACCTTTTCTACCCCCACCAGGTCCAGGCCTCTCAGGGTCCTAGAGTGAGCTGGGTTTGGTGGACTCCAGTAAGTGAGGACTCAAAGCTTTCAACACATAATAATACAGCTTCATAGTTTACAAAATTCCTTCACGTAATGCTGCTTATTTCATCCTCACCACCTGTCAGGCAGGAGATGATGTCTTCGTTTTACAGAGAAGGAAACTGGCTTGGGGAAATGAAATGAGTGACTTCAGTCACAGCTAATAAGCAGAACGTGCAAACATATCATTGTAGTCAAAATATTTGCCTTCAATAGCTCTTACGTGGAGGCCAATTAGATTTGGAAAAGGTGAATACCGAGCACTATTTCTTATACCGCCTTTATGCGATAATTTGCCCTTCCCACTCTTGTCCTTCTCAACAAAGGGCAGGGGATTGAATGAGCTGATTTCAAGCCCAAGAAGTTGGAGTTAAGAGTCCTGAGTTAGATTCTCAATTCAAGAGGCTCTGCCACTCCCTAGCTGGGTGACCCTGGGCCAGGTCACCCGTGTCACTGCTGGCATTTAAAACAACTTGAAAAGGGAGAAACTTTTGAAACTAAATCTCTCTCTCTCTGTCATTCAAACTCCAAGTCCTCCTCTGCGGACTCTGGGCCTCCAGTTTGCTCATCAGCATAACAGACACAGTGCGCCCATCTCTGTTGGACATCCTACAGCACCATGGTATTGGTACCATTGTCTCCTTGCAAAACAGCTCTCCAACACCTGCACATCATTGCCTCACAGAATACTTTTAACCCATTTGTCCAAGGTACAGCTTAACCTGACACAGTTTACTCATGTTCCGTAACAAAAAGACGTGGGTTCTAATCCCAGCTCTGTCGTCATCTTAGCCCCTCCCAGAAGCAGACACAACATCTGCCCTACTAACCTCACAGGCCAGAGTGAGGAGCAAATGAAATCAAATATGTGGAAGCACTTTGAACAGTTATAAAACACAGCACAAGAGTGGGGAGTAAGAGGAGTAGGCTGTTGGTAAGCTAGGGAGACAGAGAAGGGGATGCATTTGCTTTTAGTCAGTGTTTCACAAGTTTGTTTAACCCCTGCCCCTCTAATACTTTCTCAATCTATCTTCTGTATATCACCATCAGCAAAAAGGTTTGCGAAACGCTTTTTGTTTGTGTGCTGAGATGAACAGCAAAGGAGAGAATTGTTACATGCAGTGGAAACTGAGAACTGGTTTTTACATGTTTACAAGTGACCCAGGTGACCTGCCAGGCCACCTTTGACAAATGTATGTGAAAGGATGGTGAACAAAGTCTTAGATTTCAGCTTCTTGTCCCAACTGGCAATAAATCCCTCAAAGAGAATACAACTCAGCAATAACTTAGGGCAGCCTATTGCTGTGTGGTTGCACAAATAAAAATAATAGCTGCCATGTATTGAGCACCTACTATATACTAGGAGCTTTACATCATTTCTAATCCTCACAACACAGCCCAAGTTAGATATTATTATAGCCTCAATTTGTAAATGAGGAAACTGAGGCTCAAAGAAGTGATTGCTCAAAGGTTACTCAGCCCTAAGTGGTGGAGCTGAGCCTGGATTCCAGGTCGGCCTGACTCTACAGCCACGCCCTTCCAGTCCACTGCCTCTCTAGGAAGTACAAAGCACAGAGGACATACCAACTGGGCAATACACCCTGGTGGCATGCTGCTCTGGGGATAACCACGCCTCTTTCTCTGTCCAAGTTTTGAGTAACAATTCCACCAGCTTTGCCTGCCGGGGCCCTTTGGGGGCATGTCTGAGCCCTGCTCACTAGGGGAAAACACTCACTCGGAAACATCCCCTTCCTGGGGCCCTACATCCCTCAAACTGCAGGGGAGCATCCCTGCTCCTAATGCCAGGCCCACTTGCTCTCCCCTTTCATCCCTAGTCGATCTTCATTCAAGTAGACCTTTTAAACCCTCTACTCCAGTCTCTCACTCGGGTTCCTACATATTTTCTAAGCCAGACAAAGACTCCGTTGGTCCATCAGGCCTTTCTGGACAAGTAAGACCAGACCCAGGCGATGGGTGCATGAGCCTTGGAGGCCGGAGGCTGGGAGGAAAGTTTTCTGCCTGAACTCTGAGGCCCTTCAACACTCAGCAACAGACACCGCCTCTGCTACCATGCTGCCCTGGGCCCTGGTTCAGGCATTGAGAGATTGGCAGAAAGCCTTCTCACCAGCCTCATGTAATCCGTCTTCTCTTTCCTTGTCCACCTTCTCCCTGGGTGAACTCCAGCCCAGCCCATCTCCGGCTGCCCTGGCCAACTGTCCTGCGGGCCAGCGCTAGCCCTGACCTTCTCGCTGAGCTCCCAGACCTGTAGCCTCCCCTCTACCACACAGCCTCTCTTGATAAACAAATAAAACTCAAATTCAACAGTCTTGAAAGGAACTCATCACAGTCCCCACCCCTCTGGCTCCATCAGAGCTTTTCAGATTCCCATCACCCACATAGTGCTCATCCTGAGAAGCTCAGCATTGTTTCTGGATTTTTCCTCCTGACAAAGCAAGCATTCAATGTTTGCAGAATGAATTGGCTGAGTGAATGAGTCCCATCGTGAATCACACTTGTTCATCAGGCAGATTCACGATTGGCCAGCCTCTTTCTTTTCATATTCAAACAGCTTTACGTAAAAGAAAACCCAGAATCCCTTCACCTTAAAGCAACAATCATTTCTCTCTCAGACCTCCTCTCACCCTAGCACTGAAGAGACCACATTTTTACAAAGTGTATTCAATGGAGAGGTCTGCTTTATTCTTTGCTTTTAAAGCTTAACATACCATATATGGCAGAGTCTGCCTTACAATAATTGTAATGACTTTTAATGACTGCACATTAGTCTATAATGTTGTTATATAATAGCTTACTTAGCCAGTCCCAGATTTTGAACATTTGGAATCTTTCCAGGTTTTTACTGTTTGTTCCTGTATCCATTTAACAAAGTAAATTACCTTAGTTGCTTGTGTGCACATAAAATATCCCTGGAGGGGGAGGGGTGTTGAGTTGTTGGAGGCCGGGAGAGGGAAGGAGACTTTTCACTGAATTCCCCATAATCCCTTTTGAACTTTGAATCATGTGAGTATGCTGACTATTCCAAATATATATACCAAAAGCTTACTGTACACCAAGCATTGCACTAGAAGCTGAGTGTAGAGATGGGGTCCACACTCACAAACTAACTCCCTGATAGGTGCTCTCCAAAAAGTATGTATAATGTACCTTGGGAACGCAGAGGATAATGCAGGGTAAAGAGTGTTAGGGAATGATATTTTCACTGAACCTTGAAGCATAGGTAGGAGTTAGGTTCGTAAGAGACTGTTATCACCACCAAATATAGGTTCTTTACCTGCCACACAAGAGGGGCCAAATAAAAACTGGAACACCCGGCTTATGGCATGGAAAGCATTTTTATTTCAGATGACATCAGCTGGGAGATGAGAGTGATCCTGCAAATTTGTCTCGTTTCATCTCGTCTCCCCGAAAGAGGGGGGAGTCAGTGGCCTTGCTGATCAGAGCTTTTCCACCAGCCTGTGTTTGGCCTTGGGACAATGTTTGTAGGGAGGAAGAGGAGGTGATATGGAACCCAGGTGGGCAACCTTGGCTGTTTGTGTCCATGGCAAATAGTGGATTTTGGAGCCAGGGAGCCAGGGAGTAAGCATGAAAAGAGTGCTTTTGGTTTTAACTGCATATATGCTGGGTTTAATGTAGGGGAACTGATATCAGGGCTGGCTTCAATTCCCCCCTATTTTATGTTCCAGCTACTTCCTGCTGAATTGGGGAGTAGGTTGTTTTATCTAGTTGAACCAGTCTTTTAATAAGGTGGTGATGCAGATATGTTCCCAAAGTTAGCCCTGTATCATGTAAGTAAGTAACCAGGTATTTAATAAGAAGTATTTCTAGAGAAACAAAAAGAAAAAACAAGGTTAATGTTTGGAGCAAATTATAAATCAGTTTCTGAGCCCAGGGGACAGCCAATCAAGATTCACAGAAGTCAGGGTCAAAGCATCTTTTGCGGTTTAAAATGTCTCTGATGGTGTCATTGGGCACTCAGGTAGCTTTCTGAGTGGCTTACACAGGAGCAGGCATGAATCTCTCTTAAGTTTACATCAAGTCCTCCAGCTTCAGTTTTTAGGAAAAAGAGCAGGTTCAGTTTTCAATGATTTTAAATGAAAATGATGGGAAAAAATGGAAAAAGTTAGTTTGGAGATTTATTTCAAATATTTGTTTCACATATTTCAGATATTTTTAGGAGACCAGAAGAATTTAGGATTCAGTCCAGTTTATAGACATGAAATAAAAATTTCAAAGACAATTAATGGAACCAGAATCTAATATCCATGAATGTATATATAGTTTTTATTGAAACATAATTTTTCTCTCTACAATCACCCTCAATTTTACCAAGCATAACCAAATTAAGACTAACTGGTTGTAAAATATGTTTAGTTTTAATAAATTTGGCCCAATTATTTACATAAGTACAGCAAGAATAGCAACTGATCATATAGGTTCTTTTGAATCTTCTTTGCTGGAACCTTCTAAGGAATCTCAGGTTGAACTTTAAAGTCCTCTCAAGGCCAGGAAAGCCAGACCAAGAACTTGCCATCAGATTATGCTTGCAATACCTGCAGATTTGGGTGAATTCCTCTCTTCTGAAGTCCCCAAAATATCCTGGGGTTCCTTGCACCTGTAAGAGGGAGTGACATTCTTTACTCAACCTTACCAGGTTTCTGGGAACCCATAAGCAAGGTACCAGGCCAATATTGCCAAGTGGCTTTATTCCAGAAAGTCCACCTTCATTCCTCAAAAGCTGTCTTGTCATATCCAAGTGTGTATGTTTTTCTCAAACATGGCATTCCAGTCAAAGCCTTGGTAATATAACCAGTGTTTCCAATTGTTTCCTGTTATAAGAAGAACAGATTCTTATTGAATTTATGCAAATAGCCATATAGCCATGGAAATAAGAATACATGCTCATCAAGAGTTTCCAAATTCTGGAGGGATCAGCTAGGGAGAAAAAGATAAATGTTTCAATTTTGTTTACAAATGTATAATTTTATCAAGTTACTATAAGCCATAGTTAGCATGAGAGAAAAAAGAAAAAGATTTCCTTAAATCTGAGAAAATAAAACACAAAACAAAAAAATCAGCAATATTTTAAACAAAAGTTATAAAAATTATAATCATCCTCATCACTTCATTCAGTCCTGTGTAATCGATTCTTGACCTTAATCTTGTTAGCAGTTTCATGAAGTCATCGGGTTTTCTGTTAGAGTTCTGTAATTTCTTACCCAGTTTAGTTTTACAATCTGAACGTTTATTAGAAACCTGTATTCTAGAGTAAGCACCAGAGTCCTTTTCACGAATTCTTTTGAACATAAAACATATTAGTAAAAACATCAGAGTAAAATAACAACTATCCGTAAATAACAAAGACTTAAAAATGGCAATTGACAAAGACATTTGACTATTTCTATGATATACAACATTTTGATATAATAACCAGAATTATGGCTGACAATCAGGATGGATCAGAATTTTAGTAATGTTATATAATTTTTCAAACATTTATATCGATAACATTTACCCATATAATATCATAGGTCCCCATGAAGCAATGTTTAATCATCCCTTTAACCATGGTGACAGTTAAAGAATTTTAGGCAAATGTAGAGAATTAAATAGCTGTAAGAAGAACCTTAGCATCTGTGATTAAAGACCTGATAAAAACACTATAGGAAGGCTGGCCCCGTGGCCAAGTGGTTAAGTTCGCACGCTCTGCTGCAGGCGGCTCAGTGTTTTGTTGGTTTGAATCCTGGGCGCGGACATGGCACCACTCATCAAACCACACTGAGGCAGCGTCCCACATGCCACAACTAGAAGGACCCACAACAAAGAATATACAACTATGTACTGGGGGGCCTTGGGGAGAAAAAGGAAAAGAATAAAATCTTTAAAAAAATATATAGGAAATTTATTTTGATAAAACATAAAATCCTTATCCTTCTGGTAGACTACTCAAAGAAAAAACCTTTTATAATCTTTTTTTTTTTTTACCAAGAGCAGACTAAAAGTTTAAGAAAATTATCTTTTTTGTAAGAAACAGATTTAATTTTGTACCAGTTTACTTTTGGCATTTAAATTTATTTACCTAATTAAATTTTTTTTTAATCTCAACCAACTTGGTCATACATAAAACTCTTCAGGGTTTTACTTTTATAAATCTTTTGTCACTTACTTTTTTTACATTCAGAATTTGTCCCAGTACTTTAGGACAAATTTATCTTTTCTTAACCCAACAAGCAAAAATACTTTTACCTTTTATACCTTTTTACTGAAAACATGCATTTTACTTTCCTTGAATATAAAGATTTTTTCCTTATTAATTTTTAGTAACTTTAATTAATATAATAATTAGAATCCTTAACCATTAGAAACCTTAATTTACAAGTAAAAACCAAGTAAGCAGTTATAAACTTTTCTTTACATTAGCATTCTGTGGCTTGACAAATTTACAAATACTTTTTATAATTTTTAGAACCATGTTACTTTATAGTAATAAAACACAAGGTGTGTTTATTAATAGGCCCAAACACCTTTTAGTTTTTCTGTAAAAGGAAGCCCAAAGTAGATAAACTTAGACATGTTCAGCAATAATGTTTCAATGTTCCATCCTATCCAAAAGTGACCCAGATATTCAATAGGTTTTGTCATTTAACTTAACTTAGTAAAGCTATAAAGTTTGTTTCCAAAAAGATTTTGGAAGCTGTTTTTTAAGTATATATACCATAAAACATAATTATTGTACTTAAAAACTCTTACCCAGTTTTAACAATTATATTTTAATTACTCTTAAAAACTTCATGTGACATTAAAGCAGTTAACCATCATCTGAAGTTGTTTTAAGTACATACATCATAATACATAATTATTGTTAAAAAGTTTCTCCAAAACCTTTATCTTTTTACTCCTAGTTTACCTGTTCTCAACAATTACATTTAGATCGTCTGTAAAAATCTCATGAGACATTAAACAAAATCAGCTATTATACTGAGTTATTGGTTTTGCTGATAAATTTTTTTTTTTTTTTAAAGATTTTATTTTTTCCTTTTTCTCCCCAAAGCCCCCCGGTACATAGTTGTGCATTCTTCGTTGTGGGTTCCTCCAGCTGTGGCATGTGGGACGCCGCCTCAGCGTGGTCTGACGAGCAGTGCCATGTCCGCGCCCAGGATTCGAACCGACGAAACACTGGGCCGCCTGCAGCGGAGCGCGCGAACTTAACCACTCGGCCACGGGGCCAGCCCCTTTTGCTGATAAATTTTGTAACAGAGATAACGTGAGCTCATTTGACCAGTCAACCCAGGCTGTACGTCTGCATTGTAGCCAATGTCAATAACTCTAAGGATATGTCTATTTTAAATCAAAGCAGCAAACTCGAACAGGATCTTATTTACCAAGGATCATTTTATGTCATGTTAATAACTTCGTCTTTTAAAAGTTTCTGTATAGTAATCAAAGACTGTATTTCATTACGAGAGACTTTGAATCCTCTTTTTTAAGAGTGACCTCTAAGGTAGGCTCATCTGAAACAGAGATTCTCCAGAATGGCCATTACTATTCCAAATTGTCTCAAAAGTTTACTTATTTTTACTTGTTTAATTTTAAATCAGGAATTTCAGGGCAGTTGAAGTGGCACATCTCAGCGAGAGAAGAGAGAGAAGCAGCAGATTTGGCCTAGGCCACTGTCATGTTTAATTATTTAATTAATTTCTCTTAAAGAGGCAGTAAAGTATTTTTTATTTTATTTAGAAGGCTCAAAAGATTAAAACAGGCTTCCTGTTCTTGTAGCTGGCTTTTTTCAATTACATACGTCAGTTTGGGCAAACTGAAATTGCCCCATTTAAATATACCAATTTTACAAAACTTTATCTTAATTTTACCAACTCTTATACTTTTAATTATAACTTATATTAGAACTCCATTAACAAGTTTCAATATTACAGTATTATGTAGGGAAAGCATTTCCAGTTAGTCATAACATCTATTCCCCAAAACATTCAGGCAAAGTTGACATAACCTCTTCATATCATATTAGCTTAAACACTTTAATCTTTACAGTTTTATCAACCTGAGCAGCTCAGCTCTTGCCCCAAACAATTGCTGGTCAGGTTTCTCACTGTGATTTTCACCTCCTGACCTTTTAAATTTTTTCACACTGGGGTGAATAGAACAGGTTTGTCTGATGTCCTTTAATGTTGGGGGGCCAATAGTGGGGGTCCCTTTAGCCCATTCAACCTTAGGCAGTGTTTTAATAAAACCTTTGCTTTAACTTTATTTATGTCTGTTTTATTTATCCCATTTTCCTTTCTAATAACCAGCTAAAGATTTTCATCCTGTTGGGATGAGTTCTGTGACTCTTTCTTTTTTGATTTTTCTTTGTTAATGTTTTCATTAGAATCTGTAAAACCACAAAAAGAAGCTGAGGCCCCAAGTTTGATTAAGTTTTTAAGACTAATCATTGTATTTTCCTTTTAATTTGGTCTTTTCATAGGTACCAATAAAACAGCTGTTTATGATGAGAGCTCTCTAATAGTTTTTTCAACTTAAGGATCCATTGTTTGGCCATTTTCTCTCCGGAGTTTAAAGAATATTGTGGCCATGCAGTGTTACAAAAGAAAATCATCCCTTTTAGATGTTGGCTTATAACTATAATTAGACCATCTACTCAGAATTAACCCCAATGGGCTCTGCTTGGGGACAGACAGCATGTTTCCCATTCCAATACACAGAGACAGACAGACACACAGACCCAGACAAAGAAAAACCAGACACGAGTGAACTGCTTCCCAGATTGAGGGTAGAAAGTCCTACAACTGTTCCCACTCTGAATGCATGCCTAGATGGCCCCTCTGCGAACAGAAAGGGCCCCAGATGGCCCCTCCAAGAATGGAAGGAACCCAAGAGGAGGGAAAGGAAGTACACAGGCGTCCCGAGGTGACTTACCCTTTCAGACAGAGTCCGTCGACTCACCAGAACGAAGAACAAACAAACCTAGAACCTGTTTCCTTGACATAAGAAAACATGCCTAGGGTCAGTGGTGCCAGGCCAGACAGAAGGTACTAGGGCCGGTTCCTAGGGCAAATCACCTAGACAGCTGCTGGGCTGCTTCCCAGGAAATCCCAGTCAGCCCGGGGCCATGGAGCCATGGGCAAGAGCCTCCTGCCTGGCTTACCAGATTGTTAGCGCCTGCAAACATAGGTTCTTTACCCACCACACAAGAGGGGCCAAATAAAAACTGGAATGCCAGCCTTATGGCATAGAAAGGTTTTTATTTCAGGTGATATCAGCTGGGAGATGAGAGTGAGCCCTCAAATTTGTCTTGTCTCATCTTGTCTCCCGGAAAGAGGGGAGGCGAGGACTTTTAAAGATTTGGGAGGAATGTGGCTGCTTGTAGAGACGTTGTGGGGAGTCAGTGGCCTTGCCGGTCGGAGCTTTTCCACCAGCCTGTGTTCGGCCTTGGGACACTGTTTGTAGGGAGGAAGAGGAGATGATATGGAACCCAGGTGGGCGACCTTGGCTGTTTGTGTCCATGGCAGATAGTGGATTCTGGAGCCAGGGAGTAAGCAGGCAAAGAGTGCTTTGGTTTTAACTGCATATATGCTGGGTTTAATGTAGGGGAACTGACATCAGGGCCAGCATCAAGACCACCATGGGCAAAGGCCCAGAGTAAGAAGGGGTACTTCCTAGTTGGGGAAGGATGCTGTGTTGGGTGTGGTGTGAAAGTGATGAGAAATGAGACTTTCAAGGAGGGCAGAAACAAGTGTAAAGATGGCTCTGGATACCAGGCTCTGGAGTTCGAACTTGATTCCACATGCAGCGGGAGACTTTGGAGGGTTTGAAACAGGGCAGATGCTAACAGCTGTATTTGACAGCAATCCTCTAGCAGCAGCATGGAGACCAAAGGGAGACCAGCAGGAAGCAGCCTGCTGAAGTCCAGGCGACAGTGACAAGGGCCTGAACTAGGGGACCAACTGTCCTGGTTTGCCCAAGACCATCCTGGTTTTAGCATTGAAAGCCCAGCATCCTGGGCAACTCCTCAGTCCCTGGCAAACAGAGCTGGTTGGTCACCCTAGCCTGAACCAAGGCACTAGATGCCTCTGTTCCCCAGGGCCTGCCTGCCCTGAGAAGTAATCCACTGACTTCCAGGGAATTTTGAAATACCTACCCTGTTCTGCCCTACCCTCCGCCTCCACAGGTCCCTCCTTGAACCACCACTCTTGGGTCTACTTTCACTAGATTATAGACCCACTGACCTCCAGACATAAAGAGATTTTTAAGGAAAACATCCCCACTTACCAACATCTTACTGGAGCTTCAGGCTAAGGAATCAATATTTCCTTGCACTTGCAGGACACTTGATACCATTTTTGTACTTGATTTTCCTAGCAACCCTTTTGGTTACATCCAGAAGATTTTTTTGAGCACCTTCTATATTTAAGGTCTTATGCTGAGAATACTGGTCTTTTCCTTTAGGACACATCACAAATTCAAGAGTGTAAACATTTTTGTGATTTGTTTCTGTTTAACGTCTGTCTCCTCCACTAGACTGGAAGCTCAGTGAAGGCAGGAGTCATGTCCATTTTCTTCACCACCTCAGCGCCTACAAGAGTGCCTGACTCAACAGCACTCAATAGATAGAGAAAAAATGAATCCAGAGGTCTGGGACCTGGGGACAATTTTTCTTTTCTTTTTTAAATTTTTTTAAAATTATTTATTCATTTATTTATTTTTTGAGGAAGATTAGCCCTGAGCTAACATTCACTGCCAATCCTCCTCTTTTTGCTGAGGAAGACTGGCCCTGAGCTAACATCCATGCCCATCTTCCTCTACTTTATACGTGGAACGCCTACCACAGCATGGCTTTTGCCAAGCGGTGCCCTGTCTGCGCCCAGGATCCGAACCGGCGAACCCCAGGCTGCCGAGAAGCAGAACGTGGGCACTTAACCACTGCGCCACCGGGCCGGCCCCAATGGGGACAATTTTTAACTTTGCAAAGGCTGGTGTGCAGAAGCAAGCCTTTTAGCCTGAAACATAGTAGAAGTTCAGTAGATATTAATTGAACTAAATGAATAATAATAATAGGAAACACACAGTGCCTACTGTGTGCCAGGCCCTGTGCTAAGCACTTTACAGTCACGCACTCATTTAATCCTCAGAACAACCCTATGAAGTAGGTACTATTATTATCCCGATTTTACAGATGGGAAACCGAGGCACAGATGTTCGCCAACCTGTAAGTGGCAGAGCTGAGAGCTGAACTCTGGCTGTCTGGCTCTAAAGTCCACGCCCTTAACCACTACACTGCCTTCCAACAACGAATGCTCCGACTGAAATCTAAAGAGAGCAATTTCTGTCACGGGAAGGACATGGTGGAGCTAGGACTAGAACCCAGGTCTGCTGTCTAAGGAATGCTTCTCCCAGCCTACCATAGGTATCTGGCTGCTGATACAGAGCCCCTGGGAACGGCAGTACGAGGAGGGATCTGAGAAGTCTAGATATCAGTGCAGAAAAAGGCCTTAGTCAACTAGGTGGCTCTCAGCAGAAGACAGGGAGAGCCAAAGAGCAGCCACTAGGGCAGAAACAAGTGTGGTTGGCAGGTGCCATTTCTTAAGCAAGGAAAGGTAGCAGGTTGCTTTTCAGAGGTCCTGTCTGAGGCCTAAGCCATTCTCCTTTCCTACATTAATTTATCAGGGACCCCCTCCTCCACATACACACACAGCTAAAACCAACCCAAGGCCATTTCTGCTTCATTGCAATTGAACACGTGAAAAAGGGATACATATTAAGGAGATTAGGTAGATGATCTGAAACCTTGTGTGTGTAGGAAGTTGGGGTGGGGCAGAGAATGGAGAAGACTGGAAGAAAGGTTAGGTCAAGCCTAAAACCTCCAGCAGCTAAACTGACTCAATGATAAGCAGTTAGAACAAAGCACCTGCAATCAGCTCAGCTTTAGAGGTGTTGGCCTTCTGTTTGGGCTACTCGCCACAACAGAACAGCACCATAGCCATGGCCTTTCTCTCCCGACTGGATCTTCAAGAGACCCTCCAAACCCTCTCTGTTTTACAGTGGATCCCAGTCTACGTGTTTTTAGGTGAGTGAACCCAGGGACCGAAGAGCACATGGGAATGGGCCAAAAAAGAGGCCAGGAATCCCCAGATGAGGAGGGCTCCGAAGAGATCCTTTGGTTATTCTCCTCCCTCTAGGAAGGATTGTGCCTCACCACCCAGAGAGATGGCTACTGTTGAGTGCACTGGATCTCTCTCCTCCCAGCTGAGGGCTCTGAAGGCCAGGAGTGAGGCTGTGGTTGTTCTGGTTTAAAGATCACCCAGCCTTCTCAAGACTGCCGTCTCTGGACTAGCCGAAAAGAGTCATATTCAGGGACAGGGGCAGAGGTGGTGGTAACTTGCAGAAATGGTGTTACTAAGTAAGCGTAGGGTGATTTTCCAATATAAGATTATGGTGAGAGAATTCTGGAAAATCTGAGGGCTGCCTGAGTGACTCACTAGACAGAATTTTGAGAAAAGGTCAGTTGTGCAGTGGACTCAGGTCATGGCAATCATCAGTGCTGAGCAAATGGGCTGAGGGCTGCAAGCTTTTCCCAGCCAGAAACCAGGACTTTGTAGGCAGCGATTACAGGGGCAAACTGGACGGGGAGAAGTGTCATCCTAAAGGATGGGACAGGTGGGAGGCAGCTGATTCCAGTCTCTGGGAGGCTACATGACTCCTTAGAGCAGAGGTTCTTAACCAGGGGCCTATGGATGTAGAACACATGGAGGGGAGAGACAACTTTGAATTTGTATGGAAAAAGTTACCTCCTATTTTCACTAACCTCAAATTGAAATGATGAATGTGCCAACAAACCACAAAAGTGTTAGCAGTACCTGTGTCTTTGTCAGTAATAGACATCACAGAGATTTACATTTCATATGCCAGCTGTTGCAAGCATCTCGAAATTTCATGTATGCACATGACTAGTACTTCAAAATCCCAATAGTTATTGGAGCCATTGTTAGGTCTGGTTATTTAAGGCATACATCAAGAAGCTCATGTTACTATATCATATTTTTTGTAATGTTTTTATAACTTTTAATATAAGGAGTTTCCTTTGTAAGTCTGTGTATTTTATTTTGTGCATTTAAAAATATTATTCAGAGAAGGGGTCCATAAGCTTCACCAGACTTCCAAAGGGGTCCATGGTCCCCAAAAGATGAAGACTATTGAGCCTTATTGAAATCAAATCATGCCAAGCTCTGAGTCCATCAATGGCTTGGCTCTAGCTACGTTAACACAAGGAAGCAATTTTTCTGTAAACTTGTTTCTAGTCCCTCATATTTTCTTTTTGTTTTCCTTTGCATTTATCTTAATTTCCTCAAAAAGACCCCTCTGACAAGTTCCAGCGCTTAGCTAGGCAAGTGAAGGGCACAGGAAAGTCTTAAGAGACTTGGTATCGAGGTGGCAGCCACCATTTCAAGTCCGGATCCCAGAAAGAGTGGGCAAAGATGGGGCAGAGAGAGCAGAGAAAAGAGGGCAGGAGAGGCCAAGCGGTGTGAGCTGATCCTTTCAGGCATGGGGTCTGTCCCAGCCCAGAAAACCTCTGTATGGCATTTGAATGCAAGTGCTCGGTTGTTCTGGCTCTTCTAGGGGGCTCTCCTCAATAAAATGTTATTATTTTTCTCCCAGAAAATGATTTTTTCTTTAGTATTTTTTCCTCTCTTCCTTTTCCCCTCTCAAAAGACACTGTCTCTGCACAGGGATAGGGCAGAGGGAGTATCCAACACTGAATATGTAAGGGTCCGAGAGTGAGAGCATTAGCCTCCTTGTAATGCCCGCCCCCGTCCACCTGCCCTGCCAATCTCACCAGCTTTCAGTCATCCTGGAAAAGCTGGAAGATGGACAAACGATGGCACCTGTGTACCTTAAGTGAAAACACTAATAATAAATGTCAATGTTTTCCTTCACCTGCATTTTTAAAAGTTTTTAAAAATTGTGGTAAAATAGACGTAACATAAAATCAACCATTTTAACCATTTTTAGGTGTACAGTTATGTGGCATTAAGTTCATTCACAGTGTTGTTCAACCATCACCACCACCCATCTCTAAAACTCTTTTCATCTTGTAAAACTGAAACTCTGTACCCATTAAACACTAACTCCCCGTTCCTCCTCCTCCAGCCCCTGGCAACCACCCTTCTACTTTCTGTCTCTGAATTTGACTCCTCTGGGTACTTCCTGTAAGTGCAATTGTATAGTATCTGTCCTTTTGTGACTGGCTTATTTCACGTAGCATAATGTCTTCAAAGTTCATCCATGTTGTGTCACGTGACAGGACTTCCTTCCTTTTAAAGGCTGAATACCATTCCACTGTATGTATACATCACAGTTTGTTTATCCATTCATCCATTGATGGACACTCGGGTTGCTTCTACCTCTTGGCTATTGTGAATATGCTGCTATGAACATGGGTATTCAATTATCTCTTTGAGAGCCTGCTTTCAGCTCTTTTGGGTATATACCCAGAAGTGAGACTGCTGGATCATACGGTAATTCCATTTTAAAATGTTTTGAGGAACTGCCATACCGTTTTTCATAGCAGCTGCACCACTTTACATTCCCACCAACAGCATGCAAGAGTTCCAATTTCTCCACATCCTCACCAACACTTCTTTATTTTCTGGGGTTTTTTATAGTAGTCATCCTAATATCTCATTTTGGTTTTGATTTGCATTTCCGTAATGATTAGTGGCATTGAGCATCTTTTCATATCCTTGCTGGCCATTTGTCTTGACTTCTTTTAGATTGCTTATCTTTATCATTCCATTTGTCTTCCTCTACTAGCTTAGGTGTTATACATCCTGTTTCTATTTTTTTAGTGATTATGCTAGAAATTACAACGTGAAGCCTGGGTCTTTGGAATTACCAAGGTAGCAATAGCATCTAACAGTGTGTGATGCCCACAGAGGTGTAAGACATTCAAATCTGTTCAACAGTTATAGAGCAAATACTAATGATAAGAGCTTGGCTGTCCCTGCTGAGACTGCAACAATGTGTCAAGTATGGGCTCCTTGCTATCTAGTAACAAAGATAAACCAATCATTTGTTCCACCATTGTACACATTTCATGTGTCACTCCTGGACATGCACACAAGTCACCACAATGTAAGGCAGACTGTGGTAAGTGGAAGAAAGAGCCACAATGAAGTGATATTAGGGTTTCAGAGAAAGAAAATATTACATCAAGTTGAGGACATCAGGGAAGGCAGAAAAGGGAAGCAGTGTGTCAGTGAAGAGGGCATGGGTTCTGGAGTTCATCAAACTTGGTTAACAATAAGCTATGTGACTTTGGACAAGTACTGTAACCCCTCTAAGCCTCAGTATCCTCATCCTCTCAGCCTAGTCCACAGTAAATGCTCCCTCCAAAAAACTATCTTTCCTTCCTTCCTCCTTTTTTCCTTCCCTTCCTCCCTCCCTTCCTTCCTAATTCCCTTCTTTCTTCTCTTTCTCACCCTTTTTCCTTCATCCCTTCTGTCCTGCTCAGAGCCTCCGTCAGTGCTTCTCCTCCTTCCCAAATGATGTTCAGAATCATGGCTGATTACTGAGCATTACTGGAAGTGATGGGGGAAGAAACATGGAAAGGGAGGAGAAAAAAGGCAGAGGGACAAGGAGGGAAGTGAGAAGAGAGGAATGAAAAGACAGTTTGGGGGAGATATGGAATACAAATATTCATGACCCTGAGAATTAGGCAAAGGCCTTGACAGCCTCTCTGAGGGCTAGCTCCCATTTAAAGGCTGGCACTCCATCTGTCTCTTCTTTCCTGGGCTTGTATCACCATCTACCTAAACTGTTGCAATATCCTCTTTCCTGGCCCTCTGCCTTCTGCTCTCCACTCTCTCCAATCTGTTCCACTGCCTACTCCAAGAAGAGTCTTTCAAAAGCAAATCTTTGATTACAGCCTTCTGCTCAAAAATAGTTGGTGGTTTCCCACGGCCTACTCGATGAAGTACAAATATGTTAGCCTGGGCATTCAAGGCCCTCCTCCACTCTCTGGCTCTAACCCTTTACCAACTCATCCTCCTACTCTTCCCCTATATGAGGCTTGTATTCCAGGCAATCTATTCACAGAACAAACACGAAGGGTACTCTCCCACTCCTTCACCTCTGCTCTGACTATTCCCTCCACTGGAAAGTTGCCCTGATCCCTCTTCCTGGGCTATCCACAGACAACCCCTCCATTGAGATATTGCTCAAGTTATACTTTCTCTGCAACATTTTCCAGACAACTCAAGACTACATCACCTCCGAAAGTCCAAAGCACTTTGTAAAAATAGTTGGGTAGGGGCTGGCCCCGTGGCCGAGTGGTTAAGCTCGTGCGCTCTGCTGTAGGCAGCCCAGTGTTTCATTGGTTCAAATCCTGGGCACGAACGTGGCACTGCTCATCAAACCATGCTGGGGCAGTGTCCCACATGCCACAACTAGAAGGACCCACAACAAAGAATATACAACTATGTACCGGGGGGCTTTGGGGAGAAAAAGGAAAAAATAAAAATCTTTAAAAAAAATTGTTGGGTAGCAGTCCTTATATCCTTTGTCACTTCTACCCACTAAGCTCCGTGAGAAACAGGAGCCATGTCTTGTCATTATTATATTTCTCACGAGACCAGGCTTGACACTTAATTGAAAATTCTTCCAGATTTCTTCTTCCTCACTAGAGACCTTTAAGTCCACCTCTGGTTCTTTTTCTCTCTCTCCTGGGCATCCTTTTCTTGTGGGCCTGCCTTCTTTCTCTGGTTTCTGATACTACAAAAAATAGAACATAATCTTGGGGGTCAGACAGACCAGGTTCACCACTTACTTGCTACATGACTTTGTGCAAGTAAGTCACTATTATTTTCTATGTGATCTTGAGCAAGTAAGTCATTCACCTTCCTTCATTGTAGAAACAAAGCATAGTACCTGCTTCTCAAGACCATTCCAAAGATCAAAGAGATGAAACAATCTTCAATAGATGTTCCTTTTCTTTCTTTCTCTTATAGAAATTGACATTACTTGGAGCCCAACCACCCCACCTCATAAGACACTGCCAACCTTGCCATTTGATCAACAGAGGATTGACAACCTCTTCTGAGACAGGCACTCTACACGCTGATTTCATTGCACCCTCAGGAAGAATAATGAGCAACAAGGTCCTAGAAAATTAGGCAAATAGAGACTTTGACATAGTCTCAGCATTCTCATAGGCTGCTTTAAGGCATCATTCACTACTTCCTTTCCTTCAGCCCCTATATCCAATCAACTGCCAAACCCTGAAAATTCTGCCTCCATAGTATCTTGCAAATTGGTTTGAGAAATAGTAGCCTATTTCAGGTTCCCATTGCCTCTCATCTAAATCACTGCAGCTCTTAGCTGATCTCCTTTCCGACAGTTTCTCCTGTTCCCACAGTTATTCCAAGTTAGCTTACTGATACGCAGATATGATCATGCTACTCCTCTGCTTAATAACCTTCACTGGCTTCCCATTCCATTCACGGTCAGGCCTAATCTCCCCAGCTTCCTTCCCAGCTTCCTCTCCTATTCTGCGGCCCCCATGCTCCCTGTACTTTTTCAGGTTATGATGTTACTCATGGGCCTTGGACTCTTCCATCTTGAGGCCTTTTTCAAGCTCTTCCTTGTGCATGGAAGGCCCTTCCTCCACTATCCATCTGTCGAAATCCTGCTCTTCCTCCAAAATGCAGCTTAAATCTTACCTTCTGAAAGAAGCTTTTCTAGCTTTCCCAGTAGTAAGGATGGTCTTCTCCTGGGTTCCCATAAAATGACATTTGAACTCTGACTATATAGTTTTCACCCTCTGGGATGTCTCCATTATTTATGGTATCAGTCTTCCCCACTAGACTATGAGTTTCTGGAGAGCAAGAACTTTATTTTTTACGTGTATTAATATGACTTAACACACGGAAAGTGCTTAAAATAGCTCTTGGCACATAGTAAAGTTTCAACAAATGCCACTACTTTTTTTCCCAAAGTTTGGAGTGAAGGTACATGACCTCTCTGAGCCTCAGTTTCTTCATGTGTAAAATGGGGATGGTGGGGTTATTTCTTAGGCTTGTGAGAGGATTAAATGAGATAATGCACATTGAGTGCTGAACAGAGTGTTAATAATAAATACTTGAAACATGGTATCCATGACCAGACTTACATTATTTTCATCATTCCCATATTTACTCTCTTCACCCTTCTCCTTTCAGTCCTCAATCCTATCCCCATGGCTTTTAGCACAGAGACTTCACATGAAGTGTGCACAATGTTTGTTGAATTATTAAATTACCTTTTACTCTCACAGGCTCTTGTATTTATAGTTTATTTAGATCCAGTCACAAAGCCACAGAAACTCATCTTTGACAAACCAGCCATGTTCTTGGATTTCTGAAGGCTTTGAGCCAACTCATTAGGATGCTGGGTTTTTGCTTTACACTGAAAATAACTGGTTGCCTATAGCCTTACATGCACATGCACACCCTGGAACCTCAGAAGGTTTTTCCTTTTTTGAAATAAGAGCATTGATGGCTGCTCTTCCTATCAGCTTTTACCTGCCATTTGGAGAATTTTGAAATCAAACTTCTGCCTGTGCTACAATTTAAGGTAACAAATATTTATCATGAATCATTTCCCTCTGCTTGGCACTGTGCTAAAGGCTGTTTTCAAAAAGCTTACTGCCTAATAGGGACAGGGCCAGATATGTGACATATTAACTACACAAGCAGCAGAATGAAACAGGGCCAAATAGAAGCATAAGTAATGCGCTGTAGGTGTCTGGAAGAAGGAAGCTTAATTCTGACCAGAGAATCAGCAAAGATATCATCAAGGAGGTATTATTTGAGCTAAGCCTCGAAGGCTAAGAAAATTTTGATAGGCAGAAAGTTGGGGAGAGGGTAGTCAGAATGAGCCAACAGCATCACCAAAGGCATAGACATGTGAAATTTCTTGGTGGATTGAGGGAATGGGGAATAGACTAAGGTGGTTGGGCCACTGTTACCCATACTTCAGCCATTTGCATCCCACTTTCTGGTTCTTTCCACATCTGAGAACCACCTATGTTATTATTACTTAACATTTTGTCCAAATTGACTCATTTCTATAATCTAAATTAATGTATTTTAACAGGAAGCTTTATATCACTACTGTGAATTCACTTTTATTTACTACACATTAAAATAACTTTCCATACATACACCACCTCAGATCATCTAGTGTCCCTACAGTGGTATAGAGGCCACAATCTGAGAAATACTAGGCTAGAGCATCAGGGGCATGAGTGCAGGTACTGAGAGCTGAGGCTGGGAAGATGTGTGGGGCTAGTCCATGGAGGGTCTTAAATGCCAGGCTAACAAGTTCAGACTTTATTCTGTCAGCAGTGGGAAAATATTGAGGCAATATTGAGGAGGCAAACAATGTTATGATTGTACTTTAAAAAAATATCTAGCAAGGGGCCGGCCTGGTGGCGCAGCGGTTGAGTTTGCGCGCCCTGGTTTGGCGGCCCAGGGTTCGCCAGTTCGGATCCTGGGTGCAGACCTACATACCACTTGTCAAGCCATGCTGTGGCAGGCATCCCACATATAAAGTAGAGGAAGATGGGCACGGATGTTAGCTCAGGGCTAGTCTTCCTCAGCAAAAAGAGGAGGATTGGTGGAGGATGTTAGCTCAGGGCTAATATTCCTCAAAAAAAGAGAAATATCTAGCAGTAGCATGGGAAATGGACTGGAGGGGAAGAGACCAGTAGGCAAAGAGTGACAAAAGACTGCAGTCCTGACCAGAGGAGATCAAGTCCCGAACCATTGAAGTAGCAATGGGGACAGAGGCAGGAGGATGAATGGGAGAGATTTTTTTGGAAAGGGTGAGAAGTCAAAGATAGCTCCAAAATATTGAAAATATTAAAAAACCTTCCAAAACAAAAATCTGCAGGCCCAGATGGTTTCCACAGCAAATTCTACCGAACATTTTAAAGAAGATATATAACAGATTCTACACAATCTTTTCAGGAAAATAGAAGAGGAAAGAACACTTGCCAACTCATTTATGAGGCCAGACCCTGATACCAAAACCAAAGACAGTACAAAAAATAAAACTATAGGCCAATAAATATCCTTCATGAATATAAATGCAAAAATCCTCAACAAAATACTAGTAAGCAAAATCCAAATCCAGCAATATATTACAAAGAATAATACCACTGCCAAGTGGGCTTTATCCCAGGAATGCAAGTATAAATATTTGAAAAATCAATCAATGTAAACTAAGGAAGAAAAAACACATAATCATATCAATTAACGTAGGAAAAGCATTTGCAAACTTCATCTTCAGTCATGATAAAACCTCTCAAAACTAGGGCTAGAAGGAAACTTGCTCAACTTGATAAAGAGCATTTGCAAGAAATCTGCAGCTAACATCACACTTTGTGGCGAAGACTGAAAGCTTTCTCCCTAAGATTGGGAGCAAAGCAAAGCACAAAGATTGTACTCTCACCATTTGTATTCAACATCATACTAAAAGCCCTAGCAAGTGCAATAAGGCAAGAAGAAAAAAAGAAAGAAATGCATACAGATTGAAAAATAAGAAATAAAACTGTCCTAATTCACAGCTGACATGATTGTATAGAAAATCCCAAGGAATTTTTTTTAAAAAAACCCTCCAAGAACTAACAAATGAGGTTAGCAAAGTCACATGATACAAGATTACACATAAATATCAACCACATTTCTCTATACTAGCAGAGAACAATTGAAAACAAAAATTTAAAAAACAATACCATTTAAATACCTCCAAAAAGTGAAATATTTATGAATAGATTTAACAAAACCTGTACCGCATCTGAAGGCTGAAAACCATAAAATGCTAATGAATAAAATCAAATACCTAAATAGTCAGAGATATACTATGTTCATGGATTGAAAGACCCAAAATAGTAAATATGTCAGTTCTCCCCAAATTGATCTATAAACATAATGCAATTCAAATAAAAATTCCAGCAGGGTATGTCAGATAATAGTTTTGCATAAATATTAAATTTCCCAAATTTGATAATAGCATTGTGGATATTATAAAGAAAGTACACACAGATATTTAGGGGCAAAGGGTTGTGATCTCTGTAATGTAGTAGGCTCAGATACAAACATACATGTATATACTTATAATTAGAGGTAAATCAAATGTAAAATGTTAACAATGGGTAGATCTAGGTGAAGGTTATATGAGTTTTTATTAAAATATTCTTGCAAATTTTCTGTTGATCTAAAGTTTTTTCAAAATAAAAAGGTTAATTTATTAACCTTTGTAGACATAGGCATAGACAAGCTGATTCTAAAATTTATATAGAAAAACAAAGGAACTATAATAGCTAAAACAACTTAGAAAAAGAATAAAGTTGAAGGAATACACTATCTAATTTTAAGACAGTATAAACCTACAGTAATCAAGACAGCGATGCATTGGTGAAGGGACAGACACATCGATCAATAGAACAGAATAGAGAGTCTAGAAATAGACCCACATAAAAATGGCCAATTGATTTTTGACAAAGATGCAAAAGCAATTCAGTGGAGGAAGGATAGTCTTTTCAACAAATCATGTTGGAACAATTGGATATCCACACGTAGTAAATGAACCTTAACCAAAACCTCACATCTTATTAAAAAATATCTCAAAATGGATTACACATCTAAATGTAAAACACAAAACTGTAAAATTTTAGAAGAAAACCTTCATGGCCTGAGGTTAAATAAAGATCTCTTTGATTTGACATCAAAAGCACAATCTGTAAAAGAAAAAAAATTGACAAGTTGGACTTCATCAAAATTAAAGGCTTTTGTTCTGAGAAAGACCCTGTTAGGAGGATGAAAAGATAAACAGAGACTGGGAGAAAATGTTTGCAAATCACATGTCTGACCAAGAACTAGTATCCAGAATGTATAAAGAACTCTTAAAACTCAACAGTAAGAAAACAAACAACCCAATTGAAAAATGGACCAAAGATTTGAACAGACACTTTACCAAAGAGGATATACAGAAGGCAGATAAGTTCATGAAAAGCCATTAAGCATCACTAGGTATTAGGGAAATGCAAATTAAAGTCATGATGAGGTACCATACTACACATGTATGAGAATGGCTTGGCCATCTTCAGTACAAATAGGAGCTACCTTACATGAATTTCCTCCTTGATAATCCACTCCAAGACTCCTCACAAGATGTTGGGAGCACCTCCTGGTGTCAAGCCTATAATATCTATGCGAGCGTCATATATGCATCCACACAAATGGTTGTTCTTCATTCTTACCTCAGATACCCTTGCTTTCTGTCACAGAATTCCTCATTACATGATCTTTAGCTCTTCCATGTTTGGCCTCTGTTTCTCCTCTCTTTAAATCCCATTTCTGTCACCGTGAGTGACACTGATGACATTCAAACAGGCTGGGTCTGGCAGGCTTGCCTTTAAAGGACACTTAGGGTCTCCTGAGGTGCCACACCTGCAATTCAAATAGATTCCACCAGAGAGGTGGTGTTTATGGAGGTATGGTTCTTGGTTAGAGTACCCCTAGGACAGGTGGATAACTGAAAGAGATCAGACGTGAGGCACACAATCAATCCATCCATGCTCTTAAAATAACGTCACATTGAAATAACATAAATGCTGACTAAGCACTAATCATCTAAGTTTACTATTATTAAAAAGAGAAAACATTTATGTATCTTTCAATCAATCTACAGATATTTGTTAAACACCTACTTTGTGCACAGCACTATTCTAAATACTGGGGATGCAAACGAAATGTATTTGAAGCAAGATATAAAAGAAATGATACACAGACTATTTTTAATTAATAATGACTTTTATTTAACTTTACCTGAGTTTTCTTCTGAAGCTTACTCAGCAAATTTAATCTTTTATGAGGGTCAGAAGTAGCAGGACTTTTATCCATGGCAGGCTTCCCATAGCATTCCTCCCACCACTACTTCTTATTTAATTAGCATGCTTACAACATGCTTATTCAGCCTATCGCTAAGGTTTCTTCTACTCCATAGCGTGACTTTTTAAAGAAATGCACATTCCGTCTTCTTCCTGTTATTTTCATTTGTGTCCAAAATGCGAGAGACAAACTTGTTGGTAGGTAACTCTTGAGTTTCTTCCCCTCCTCTGAAACTTTTGTCTACCATGATGTGGTTACCTGGTCAAAGAAGTCATCCCCTTAGCTGGGTCTTTTTTTATTGACAATATGTGTACTTAGCCCTTCTTTCTCATGAATGCAGATTTAAAAATGGAATTCGATTCCCACAGCTATAAGATGTATCATGTTTGCATTTCACCGCTTGCTGTGGCCCTTTGCTAACAGAGATCATTTTTTTCCCTTCTGAACTTTTGAGACATTTTGATTGGGACAAAATCCAACATAGTAAAGCAGTTTCTAATATGTGCTTTCCTCTCAGCATCAAACATCCTGCACACTGCAGGCAGCCCCTCTCTGCTGGAATGTGCTGACTTAGCAGTTCCACAAAGGAAGGAGGGTCAAGCTTTTACAAAGGACCTCCTGAGGTCCCAGAATGGGGATGTCAGCCACTGGCCCAAGGAGCTGTTCTTTTCCACTTGCCAAGCAGTGCCGTCCTTTGACCCTGGCTGGGGGCCTGCTCTGAGAACGTTATGGTTCTGCTGTTTCCTCAGTTAAGATCTCAGCCATCAAAGGGACCCAGATCCAGGGACTCAGAGATCAGCCTGGACCACAGCAGAGCTACTAAGTGAGGGGTTGGGGGAGAGAGAGAGAAGGGTCTCTCACCAGCATTGACTCTTCCTTTAGTATAGAGCAGAGATGGGGGTTACGAGAGGTCTATTAAACTTGAAGGGAACTGAAGGGCATGAACCCTTTGTGTCCCCTCAGGAGCTATTCCTATTCTCCTTATACCCTACTTTCTGGTGTTCACTAAGTTCTGGACCTTGTCTGTGCTCGCCTTAGCCTGGCTTGCCTATGATTGGAACACCCACAGTCAAGGTAAGAGACAGGGGGAGAGTGGTGGTTCATGTCTGTGCCAAGGATGGAACCACAGGGAGAGGGAGGTGGAGGGAAAGAGTGGGAGAGACAGAGGAAGAAGGGGTGGGGAGAGGAAAGAAGGGGAAAGAGAAAGGAAAGGGGGGAGGTGGAGAGAGGGAGAATAGTAAAGGGGGGTAGAGGGAAGGGGAAGGAGAGAGGAGAGCAAAGCTCAATAGGGAACAGAGGTCTCTGCCAGGCTGTCCAGGAAGAATGAAGAGGTTGAGATTTCTCGGCAGGTGCCTCCAGCTTCACACTGTTTCTCTTTCACCTTTCTGGCTGGCTCCAGAGGAGCAGGGGCTTCCTATGTCTTCTTGGGAGTTGGATTCAGGGACAGTGTCTACAGCTCTGTGCCCCCAAAATATAGAAGTGTGAGAAGGAGGCTCCTCCTGCGACCTGAGGACTGTAGGAAGAACCCTCTACGTCTGGGAGAGGTAGAGGGATTGGCAATAGCTTGCCTGCTCTTCTCTTCCCTTCTGTACCCACAGGTGGTAGGCGTTCAGCTTGGGTACGAAACTGGACCCTCTGGAAGTATTTCGGAAATTATTTCCCAATAAAGGTGACTACTCTTCCTCTGGGTACCCTTGGTCCCTGTTATTCAGACTCTCCCTCTCCACTCAGCTCCATGTTTTCAAAGGCTTTGGTGGCCAGCAGTGAAGGTAAAGGCCCAGAGGCCTAATGCAGAGTAGGGGCCCAAGATGGATGAGCATGTGGGAAGATGGATAGATAGCAGCCTTTCCTCATGGTGGCACATCCAGGTCTGAGCATCATAACCCCTGGCAATCCTATGACAATGATGACATCCCAATGAACAGGGATTTAGGCTCCCCATGGGAAACACAGTCTACTTGCTGGGATCTTAGTCCACACGTCATCTCCTTCCTTCTTCCTATCCACTGCTCTGACTCAGTCTCCCTCTAACAGCTGGTGAAGACTCAGGACCTCTCTCCCAAACACAACTATATCATTGCCAGCCACCCCCATGGCATTGTTTCTTATGGTGTCTTCATCAACTTTGCTACTGAGGCCACTGGCTTTGCTCGGATTTTCCCAGGCATCACTCCTTCTGTAGGGACCTTGGAAGGGATCTTCTGGATCCCAATTGTGCGAGAATATGTGATGTCAATGGGTGAGTATAAGAAATCATTCCATTCTCTGACTTACCTCAGGGCTCCAACCGCAATAAGCCCTGACAGTCGGTCCAATTCTCACTATCTGCTCGAAGAGGACTTAGTAGAAAATGAGTCCAGAGCACATTGGTCCAGTAACAGGAGTATGTGGCCAACTGTCAGGTTCCATCCAAGATCTGGAAGGCAGGGTTTGTTTGGTTAGGCAGCAGGATAAGTTATGTGCATTCATAAGTGTTGCCAGGAATCCTTTCAGAGGAGGAAGCAGAAGGTTGCAGTTCAGAATCAAAGCCAAAGTGGAAAGCAGAAGGCAAAAGCCAAATAGCAAACCCAAATGTGCAGAAAATCAGGCATGAATGGAACAGCTCAGGCGAACTTTGCCACTCTTTCTGGGATGTCAGTTGGCTTCTTTGGGCCATTTATATAGCAGTTCTCATCCTGGGGCATCTTAAAGACATTTTAAAGTCTCTCATACTAGTTGGTACCCTCCTGGCCCATGACCTTTATCTCCTGGGAGCCCCTTCAAACTTGCATAAGAGATCAAGGGATAAAGGATAAGCATCCATCAGAATCCAGGACAACTTCCCCACGCCAGGCTTCAAGGCAGGGTACTGTGACAAGTGTCCTTCTCTCTGGATAAATATCCATCCTTCCGGACACCAGAAAACAACTGAAGCCAAACATTAAAAGGTAAGATACATTCATCTGGAGGGGCCAGGTGGGACCACTAGAGTCCCAGAGGACAGTTCTGCTCCCCTCTGAGGTTGGCATGAACCTGGAGCAGCAGTCTCCCTCAATGACCGAGGCCTAGAAGCAATTTCTGCCATCCCAGGAGAGAACAGAAGGTAAGCACAGGGCAAAGATGGGAAGCAGAATTGAGGAAAGACTGTGCCTGTTGTTGAGCGACAGGGTGTCATCCTCAATCCATGGTTCATCCCCATTTCAGTTTGGCTCGGGTATGTTCCTGGGCCTGCCTGCTCTCCAGAAACCCCGGCCAACGGCTCCCCTTTGGCAGGTTGCTCTAGGGAGGAAGCAGGTTGGTGGTGGCTAGTCCTGGTCACCCCTGGGGGAGAGAACTCTGGAGAGTCTCCCGTGCTGTCAGCCTGGGAAGAGTGGAAGACAGCTGTGGTTCATGGGTAGAGAGGGAAGGGATGGGCTTAAATACTATCGAGCTAAGAAGTAGGCAGAGAAACTCAATGTAGCCCCACCTGTAGCAGCACAGACCCCAAGGCAAGCAGCTGACCCTAAGGATCAACCTCAGGCTGAGGCTAACCCAGGATGTGGAGGTCAAAGACAGAACGGTGGAAACAAAAATAGTCAGGAAACAGAAGAACTGTGTCCAGAAAGGACGAGCCCAAAAGAACTCCTTACTCCATCCTCAGGTACTAAGTTTGTTATGCCACTTGACTCTCTTGTTTCACAGGTGTGTGCCCAGTGAGTGAGTCAGCCTTGAAGTATTTGCTGACCCAGAAAGGCTCAGGCAATGCCGTGGTTGTTGTGGTGGGTGGAGCTGCTGAAGCCCTCTTGTGCCAGCCAGGAGTCTCCACCCTTGTCCTTAAACAGCGTAAAGGTTTTGTGAAGTTGGCGCTGACGACAGGGTGGGTCCCTAGTTCCTGGTGCCCTATTGTCAGGGTGCCATAGGTCCTATGTAGCACCTCTCCAGAATGGTGCCCTCCCTTGGAAACCTGTTGGGGGGCTCCCTCTTCATTCTGATTGCTTCTCTCTACTCCCTCACACTGTGCCTTAAGGGTGTTTAGACCTCCAGACACATTTCTTTCTTTCTTTCTTTCTTTCTTTTGGAAAATTGGCCCTGAGCCAACGTCTGTTGCGAATCTTCCTCTTTTTTTCTCACGAAAGCCCCCTAGTACACAGTTGTATATCCTAGTTGTAGGTTCTTCTAGCTGCTCTATGTGGGACACCACCTCAGCATGACTTGATGAGCAGTGCTAGGTCCGTGCTCAGGATCCGAACCGGTGAACCCTGGGCCACCAAAGTGGAGCATGTGAGCTTCACCACTCAGCCATGGGGCTGGCCCCTCCAGACACATTTCGATGTGCACTTTTTCTGACTTGAAATTGAAGAAAGAACAGTAGAAGAAGACCTTTACGTTCTACACATTACCTAGTAGGCTGGGAGTCTGGGGAAGTAGGGGACTTCACTTTATATCAACCCATTAACTGAGATGCCCAGAGAACCTACCCAGGGCAAGGAAGGCACTGGACTTGATGCTGTGAGGATTGTAAAAATGAATAAGACACGGTTACTGCCCCCAAAGAGCATACAATCTGGTTTGAGAAATAGAATGCATTCATTCAGCAGTTACTGAACACCCACTGTGTATCAGGCATAGTACTAGGCATTGAGGATACAAAAATAAATAAGACCAGGTCCTTGCCTTTAAAGAACTCATAGTTCAGGGGCCCGCCCCACGGCCGAGTGGTGAAGTTCGTGCGCCCCTCTTCAGCGGCCCGGGGCTTCACAAGTTCAGATCCTGGACGCAGACCCAGCACTGCTCATCAGGCCATGCTGAGGCGGCATCCCACATAGCAGAACCAGAAGGACCTACAATTACAATATACAGCTATGTACTGGGGGGCTTTGGGAGAAGAAGAAAAAAAAGAAAAAGAGGACTGGCAACAGATGTTAGCTCAAGTGCCAATCTTTAAAAAAAAAAGAACTCATAGTTCAATGAGGAAGACAGACATGAGTCTATTCTCAACTGTAGCCAGGATGATCCTGTTAAACGTGAGTCAGGTCTTGTCACTACTCCAAATGCTCTAATGGCTCCCATTTCACTCCAAGCGAAAGCCAAAGTCTGTACAAGAGCCTGCAAGACCCTTAATAATCTGGTCCTTCACCACCTCTCTGACCTCATCACCCACTGCTCTCCCCCTTGCTCACTCCATTAGAGCTACACTGGCCTGCTTGCTGTCCTTCAAACATGCCACACACTCCTGCCCTAGGGCCTTTGCTCTAGCTGTCCCCTCTGCCTGAAACACTATTCCTCCAAATAACTGCTTGGCTCATTCCTCCACCTCCTCCAGGTCTTTGCTCAGATGTCTCTTCTCAACAAAGTCTGTCCAGATCATCCTGCTCTATTTTTTCCCATTGCATTTATCACCTTCTAACATATCATCAATTTTATTTGTTTGTGTATCTGGCTTTTTGTTTGTTATTATTGTTTATTGTCTGTCTTCCTTCAATAAAAGGTAAGCTCCATGAGGACAGAGATTTTTTTAATCCATTTGTTCATTGATATATTCCCAGGGCTTAAAACAGTACTGGCACATAGAAAGAACTCAATAAATATTTGTTGAATGAATGACATGCTATAATAGAGATATGTACAAAATGCTATGAGAGCACCAATTGACAGAAAGACTTTCACCTAAAGTAGAGGTTTCATAGGTGGGTGACATCTGACTTGCAAATTGAAATATTAGTAGGAGTTGCCAGTCAGACCAAAAGGGAGAAAGAACTCAGGGGACCTACAACGTATCAGGCACTATGCCAGGTCTTAGAGATTCAAAGATGAATGACACGGTTCCCACCTTTGATCAGCTTGACAGACAACTAGGGAGTCAATCAGATAAGGAGATGACAGTAATACAGAGTTAGGATAGTGTTAGTGTAGGAAAAAGATAAGCACTAGATGAAGGGTGCCTAATCCACATTGTAGGGGAGGGAGTTGGAGGTGATCAAAGAAAGTTTCTTCAAGAGGATGAAATTGGAGTTGAGTATTGAAGGGCAAAATAGAATTAGCCACGTGAAGACAGAGGGAAGGCATTTTCAGGAGAGGGAGCAGAGTGTACAAAGACCTATAGACAAGAGAGAAGTTGGCACACTTAGTATGGCTAAGCAGATCGCAAGGAAGGGGTGGGGAGAGGGGAAACTAGCCAGGTAGCCAGGGCTAGAGCTCAAAGGCCATTCTAAGCAGTGTGGCGCAAAGTGAGGAACTCTGGAAGGATTTTAAAGAGAGGAGTGATGTGCCCAGGTATGCAGTTTAGGAAGATCACTCTTGATGTTGGGTGCAATGAAGGCAGTTAGATTGCCTAAGATTTGCTTCTTCACGTCACAGGACAAGGTGCAGCAGCTTCCCTGCAAAGGGTTCACTTGGGAGGGTGGGGCATAGCAAAAATGAAACCCAAGGCTGGAGACGTTTGGGTGCTTGGGTTCTTGTCCTATAATGGAGAGATTGTAGAGGTTTCCCACCTTAGAGAGGGTTTCGCTGGGTGGAGCTGCCTGGGAGAACTCACACTTCCCCTTCTCTCTTTGCAGAGCATACCTTGTCCCTTCCTATTCCTTTGGAGAGAATGAGGTTTACAATCAAGAGACCTTCCCTGAGGGCACGTGGATAAGGTTCTTCCAAAAAACCTTCCAGGACACGTTTAAAAAAATCCTGGGACTAAATTTCTGTACTTTCCATGGCCGGGGCCTCACTCGAGGATCCTGGGGTTTCCTGCCTTTCAATCGGCCCATTACCACTGTTGGTGAGATTTCCAGTATCTCTGGACCACCCTGGTCCTTGATTCCCCATACCCAGGTCATCCATCAAGTCCCAGGGGACCTGACACACAGCTGGGATGAGCGATAGGAATTCCAGTGGGTGTGATTGAGGGCAGGGTGTGGCGGACAGCTAAACAGATAAGAGCTGTGGCCATTCACAGGTGGGACAGAGTTCAGCAGCTGCCATGAGAGCATCATTATTCACATACATTCCTTCAACACTCTCCTGAGCTTGCTCTCATTCTCTTGAGCATGCATGAGATTAGGTATTTGGAGAATACGAGACTGGATGGGGCTGGAGCAGAGGGAAAGAACAAAGGAAGGGGAGGGGACCCAGATACTAAGTTTCAGTGCGTGGCTCCCTCTGAGGAATGGTTCATTTGAGTTGGGTAGCTCTAATGCTTGTCTCTTCTCCTTCCCCATAGTTGGGGAGCCCCTGCCAATCCCCAGGATTAAGAAGCCAAACAAGAAGACAGTGGACAAGTACCACGCACTCTACATCAGTGCCCTGCGCAAGCTGTTTGAGCAGCACAAAGTTCACTATGGCCTCCCTGAGACCCAGGAACTGACAATCATATAACATGAGCTAGATTCCCCCATTACTAAACCCCCAAAGCACTGAGGGATCCAAATAGGGCCACATGGGTGGAAGAATTTGGGGAGAGGAGAAGATCTCAGGGATGAGAGAGAAGGCCAACCAAGCCAAAAAGTACTTAACAAATCAGGTTTAGGGGAAGGAACCAGAGGGACAAGAGAAGATTGGGCAACAACCCAGTTCGGCAAGCAGAATCTTGTGAGTCCACAGATATTTTTTGCCTCCTGATCCCGGTCAACTCTCTGATCAGAGGAATGAGAAGCCAAAGAACACCGTGCCCCATCCTCCCAAGCCTTAGTGACACCCTCACTATTTAGGTTTAGGCTTGCAAGACTTCTTGCGAACAGGGATGGTTTATTTCCTTCTGGGCCCTTTCCTTACAATTTGGGCACCACTACACGATAAAGCAGGCACCCGAACTGTGGTTTTCTGATCCAAGCAGACAGGATTCCCTCAGTTGTAACACAGTTGTACACTGGCAAAAACTTTTGCACACAGTCATGCTGTTTCTTATGTAAAAATAAAGCTCCAGATGTATAAAACAAAATATGACTATTTCCTAACTACTCTGTGGTTCCCTACTGGGCTTCCCTCAAACTGGCCAGAAAGCTGGTCTGTGGAGAGCCATTTTCCTCTTCTTCATCCACCCTTTATACTGCCCCTGACAGAAAAGGTGGAGGAGTGGAACCAGAACTGCCATACAGAGCAGGAGACAGGAGCAGTACCATGGGAAGTGGCACAGGTACCCACTGAGCAGCCCATCTCTCCTGATCTCACGTCACCACTATGGGTCAGAAGGAAGAGAGCCATGAGACTGTGCACCAGCTGTGAGTCTACACCTACCATGTACCAGGGACTATGCCATCGTTTTCACAACGTCTGTCTCTTAATGCTAATACCAGCTGGGTGAGATTGTCATCATTTCCATTTTACAGTAGCTAAAACTCATAGAGGTTAAATGACTTGTCCGAAGCCACATGGCTTCAGGATAGAACTAGCATTCAAACCCAGGTCTTACTAATTCCAATCCAGAGCTCTTTCTAACACACCAACCACCACGCTTCCCATTCCTCATTTCCCAGAGACCTATTAACCAGCTTCATTTTCCTAAATGTGGTCCCATGGCCCCCCACTTAAATTAGTTCCTAAGTGTGGACAAAAATGACTTGGATTCTACTCAGAGTGGTCCCAGATTAGGCCTCAGGGAAAATAATTTATTAATTTTGAAAAACTGTTCATATCAATTGAATGGATTGAAAGTCCAGAAACAAATCCATACGTATCCGGTCAATTGATTTTTGCCAAGGGCGCCAAGACAATTCAGTGGGAGAAAGAATAGTCTTTTCAGTAAATGATGCAGGGACACTGGATATTCACATGGAAAAGGGCAAAATTGGAACCCCACCTCATACCATACACAAACATTAACTCAAAAATGGATCAAAGACCTAAAGTGAGAACTAAAACTATAAAACTCTTAGCAGAAAACTAGAGAAAAGTTTGCCAGCCTTGGATTTGGCAACGGTTTCTTAGATATGACACCAAAAGAACCAAAAAACAAACAAACAAAAATGGATAATTCGGACTTCATTAAACACTTTTGTGCTTCAAAGAACACTATCAAGAAAGTGAAAAATCAACCCACAGTATAGGAGAAATTTGCAAATCATGTATGCGATAAGAGTCTAGTATCCAGAATATATAAAGAAGACTTACACCTCCACAACCAAAAGACAATCCAACTAAATATGGGCAAAGGATTTGAATAGACATTCCTCCAAAGAAGATCTACAAATGAAAAAGTGCTCAAAATCATTAGTCATTAGGGAAATGCAAATCAAAACCACAATGAGATACCATTTCACACCCACTAGGATGACTATAACAAAAAAAAACAACAGACAATAACAAGTATTGGTGAGGATATGGAGAAACTGGAACCCCCAGGTATTGCTGATAGGAATGTAAAATGGTGCAGCCCCTTCAGAAAACAGCTTGGCAGTTCCTCAAAAAGTTAAACATATAACCCAGCAATTCTACTCCTACATATATACTCAAAGAATTGAAAACACATGGTCACACAAAAATTCGTACATGGATGATTATAGCACAACTATTTATACAGTCATGCACCACATAATGACGTTTCTGTCAACAATGGACTGCACATATGATGGTGGTCCCATAAGATTAGTACCATATAGCCCAGGTGTGTAGTAGGCTATACCGTCTAGGTTTGTACACTCTCTGATGTTCGCACAACAAAATCATCTAATGACACATTTCTCAGAATGTAGCCCCATCATTAAGTGATGCATGACTGTAATAGCAAAAAAGTGGAAACAACCTAAAGGTCCAGCGATTGATGGATGGATAAACAAAATGTGGTATATTAATGTGGTATATATAATGGAATATTATTCAGCCATAAAAAGGAATGAAGTACTGACGCATGCTACAACATGGATGAACCTTGCAAATGTTATGCTATGTGAAAGAAGCCAGAAACACAGGCTATGTATTGTATGATTCCATTTCTATGAAATGTCCAAAATAGGGAAATATAGCGATTCAGAGACAGAGATAGAAAGTAGATTAGTGGTTGTCAGGGACTGGAGGAGGAGGGAAAAGAGGAATGAGTGTTAATGGGTATGGGGTTTCTTTTTGGGGTGATAAAGATGTGGAATTAGATAGCGGTGATGGTTGCACAACCTTGTGAATATAATGAAACCCACTAAATTGTCCACTTTAAAATGGTGAACTTTATGGTATATGAATTATATCTCAATGAAAACGTAATGTTTGAGAAAAATTTTAGTGTAAGGAAAAAAGTATGAACTATATCAAAGCAAAAAAAAATCACAATAAAAGCTTTTGCAAATATTTTTAAAATATTTTGAAATGATTGTAGATTCACAGGAAGTTGCAAAAGTAGCGTCCATTGGACACTTTAGCTAGCTTCCTACAATGGTAACATCTTACATAAGTGTAGTATAATACCAAAACAGGAAATTGACACTGGTACAATACTGTTAAGTAGACTATAGACCTTAACTCAGTTTTTGCCATTTTTATACGCATTTTATACTCATTTGTGTGTGAGTGTGTATGTGTACGTACATGTATGTCTATGCAATTTGATCCCATATATAGATTTGTGTAACTCCTATGACAATCATGATATAGAACTGTTTCATCAACGCAGAAAAACTCCCTTGTACTGCACCTGTATAATCACACACCTTCACCTTCAGCCCTGTCCCCTGGCAATCACTGATCTATTCTTCATCTCTATAGCTTTGTCATTTCAGGGATATTATATAAATGGAATCATACAGCATGTACTCATGCTTTTTTCACTAAGCATAATGCCCTTAAGATCCATCCAAGGTGTCATATAACAATAGTTCATTCCTTTTTATTGCTGAGTAGTATTCCATGGTCTGGATGCACCAGAGTTCATTTAAGCATTCACCCACTGAAGGACATCAGGATTGTCTTCAGTTTTTTGCTATTGCAAGCAAAACTGCTATAAACATCCATGTACAAGTTTTTGCATGAACATAAGTTTTGAGTTCTCTGGGATAAATGCTTGAGAGAGCAATTGCTGGGCTATATGGTAATTGAATGTTCAGTTTTATAAGAAGCTGTCACACTATTTTCTTGAGTGGCTGTACCACTTTACATTCCCATCAGCAGTATGCAAGGGATTAAATTTCTCCGCCTCTTAGCCAGTATTTGGTATTGTCACTGTTTTTTATTTTAGCCGTTCTGATACATGTGTGGTGATATCTCATTACACTTTTAATTTGCATTTTTGTTTTGGGTCAGTCTCAGCCTATCAATAGCGATGCTATGGCTAGAAATGCCTGAGGGCACTCACCTGGGCCCATACTACTTGGGCAAGCTCCCACAGACATTTCTCCCACTGGAGGCAGGGCTGTGGCTGGACTGGCTCTTGTGGTTCTTGTTATGATAGCAAGATGCACCTCAGCAACAACCATCAGGGAAATTTGAAAACACAAGGTTTATTACTCACAAGTCTTGGAAGGTACATGGCATGCCGGAGCCACACAGCAAGGTCATGGGTAGAGAGAAAGAGAGCTTGCAGACCTGGGGTTCTGACTTTATTGAGGTTGAGGGTGGGGTGCCTAGGGTTTCATGAGTTCACCCTTTGTTGGTGAACTTAAAACATAAGAGTGAGAATTAAAGCACAGGAAAGGAAAAGCAGGGTCACTCAAGCAGTCATTATCTAGGCCACCCAGGGCTTTCTAAAAGCGGAACTTCATGGGTAGGGCAGTCTGGCTCTTAATCTCATTGTGTAGCTGGCAATGTGTTTATTCAAGATGGATGTCTTTAAAATGTATGCCTCAGCAATCAAAAGCTTAATGCCAGGCACTTGCATTACAATCAAAAAAGCTAATTGTCAGGCACTAACCTACAGTTTTCCTAATGGCTAATCATGTTGAACATCTCTTCATGTGCTTATTTGCCATCTATATATCCTCTTCCCGAAATGCCTTTTCATGTCTTTTGCCCATTTTCTAATTGGATTGATTAGATTTTTACTGTTGAGAGTTCTTTATATATTCTAGATACTAGTCCTTTCTTAAATATATGGCTTGCAGATGCTTTCTCCCAGTATGTAGCTTGTCTTTTCATCCTCCCACATGGTCTTTTGCAGAGAAAATATTTTTAATTTTGGTGAAATCCAATCTACCAAAACTTTCTTTTATGAATTGTGTCAGTTTTCTATTGCAGCTGCAACAAATTGCCACAAACATAGTGGCTTAAAACAACTAATTTATTATCTTACAATTCTGGAGGTCAGAAGCCTGAAAAAGGATCTCACTGGGCTGAAATCAAGGTGTTGGCAAGGTTGTGTTCCTTCTGGAGGCTCCAGGAGAGAATCCATTCCTTGCCTTTTCCTGCTTCTAGAGACTGTCCACATTCCTTGGTTCATGACCCTTTTCCAACAAAGGCATCACTACAGCCTCTGCTTCTGTCTCACACCTCCGACTCTCACCTTCCTGCTTCCCTCTTATAAAGCCTCTCGTGGTTACATTTGGCCTGCAGATATTATTTAAGATAATCTCCCCAACTCTTAACCTAGTCACACCTGCAAAGTCCCTTTGGCCACGTAAGGTACAAAAATCACACGTTTCAGGGAGTAGGGCATGGACATTTTAGGGGGACCATTGTTCAGCCTACTACATGGATCTTGTTTTTGGTGTCATGTCTAAAAACCATTCACCAAGCCCTGGGTCCCCAAGATTTTCTCCCATGTGTTTCTCTAAAATTTTTCTAGTTTTATGTTCTACATGTAAGTCCATGATCCATTTTAAATTAATTTCTGGATAAAGTATGAGGGATTAATAAACTTTTGATTAGGTACAAAGTGCCATCCAGAGCAAATTAAGTCATTGCACCTACCTCAGAGAGGCCACCAAGATGGCTCATCTCTTTCAAGTGTTTTCATTGATAGTACCTGGTCCAAAACAGAGACAGTACACGTGCCAAAAAAAGGAAACTATAGAACAATATCACTTCTAAACAAAGATGTAAACCTCTTAAATAAAGTAAGAATAAATTGGATTCAGAATTCCCTTAACAGAATGCTCCAAAACCAAGAAAGTTTATGCCAGGAATGCAAATATAGTTAAATATTAGGAAATCTATTCCTATGACATAACAACAGGTCAACAAAGAAAAACTCTATAATCATCTTAATACATGCAAAAAGCACAAAATAAAATTAAATGTCCGTTCTTGATTAAAAACTCTTTAAAATATAGCAGTAGAAGATACTTCCATAATATCGTAAATGGTATTTATCTCAAATCAATAGCCAACATCATACAATGATAAAACCCTATAGACATTTCCTTTAAAATCAGGAATAAACTAAGAATGTCCTTTGTCAACACAGTTATTTACTACTATTTTCAATTCCTGGCCAAAGAAATAACAAGTGAAATGGAATTGAGAGGAATAAATACGGGAAAGAAGGCAACAGAATTATGTTTAGAGGTGACTCCTTTCTTATCACAGCTAAAATCCCCACAGTAATACCCAAACTCCTATTTACACTGATACAACATCAATTGATAATAAGCTGAGGTGTGGGTGAACAAGGAAAAGAATGAGAACAGGGTGGGTGGGGTACGCAGGGAACAAATTATGTAAGGTCTTGGAGGTCATGGTGAGTACTTTGGACGCTATTCTGAATTAGGTGAGAAACCACTGAAAACTTTGGAATGGGGAAGTGACAATATCTGATTCTGCTTACAACGCTCTTCACTTTTTTCTGGTCAGATTTCTTCAAATTTGAAAATTTTTTCACTCTCCCCAATATATGAGAAAAGAAATGCCAAATCAATTTTTAAAAAGCTATAACTTAAAATTGAAATATGATATTTTGATGTTTGACTCCATTAAAGCACAATGAGCCAAGCAACAATTTTGACAAAAACATTGTCTCTCTTAAGAACACATAAAAGTAGGCAGAGTGAGATATCAAGGGAAAATATTGCACCCTGAACAAAGTACATTTCTGGTTTAACAGCCATAGGAAGAGAACTATTTGCTGTAACATCAAAATTGGGGGAGAGGGTATCTGCAGGTACCAGCACAGAAGCTTTGAAGAAGTTCCTGGCAAAGTTAACCGAAATCATTGAAGAGGAACGCTACTATTCCAAACAGGTATCTAATACCAGTGAAACAGGAATTTTTGCAATCTAATGTTGTCCGAAATCTACAATGTCAAGAAATACAAACCAAGGCCTGGCTATAAGGCAGCGGTGGTTGAATTGTTAAATTCTCAAAAGAACTCAGCCATCAAAGATTTTATTGAAATAGGAGAGCAAGGGGTCACTGTTAGAGCTGCCAAAGAAATTATCCTGCTCCAAATATTTGTCATGTGTCAATACACATCTCATCGACAACAAAAACATTCCAGAAAAATGACCGTATTTTAAAATGCACTTGGAAGGTCCTAAGAGTAATAAAGAATGCCTATGTTTACTTGAGGAATATTTTGCAGAAAAATATGACATCTTCATTCCAAACTTCAAGGATTTGTGTTTTTTTCCTTGTTTTTAATTGAGAGATAATTCACATACCATATAATCCACCCTTATAAAGTGTACAATTCAGTGGTTTTTCATATATTCACAATGGACATCTCAGACAGGCCAGCCCTTGAGGGAAATTAATCACCCAAAAGAAACATTTCTGGTGCAGCATTTCCATTTAGTGTTTCGTTTTACATAGTTGATAAAGGTTTTCCAAAAGTATATATTTTCTTTTCTTTTCTTTTCATTATCAATTTTGGTATTTTTACAGTGTGAGGTGAATTTTCAGGAACAAATTGTTACTGAACCAGGCTTGTTTTGCCTGTTACACAGCATGCCAATCACCAAGATGACGAGTTTGCAGCAGAGAAATGGTTTATTCACAAGGCATCAAAGTGAGGAGACAGGAGAACAAATGTCAAATCTGCCTCCCTGAAAATAGGAATTAGGGATATTTGTGGGATAAAGGGGGCAGGGTGGTCTGAAGTGGGAATAGATGATTGGAGGTAAGGAAAAGTGAGGTAACTGATGATCTATGGAGGTGTGGTCAAGATTTATGGCTCTTCATATGATGCTTGTTCACAGAATGGTGGCATTAGCATCATCTGAGGGTGGAATTTTCAGCCCCCTGACGTCAAAAAGTCACCTATTGGTCATCTACAGAGGCCCAGTTGATGAGTCAGTGGTCTTAACCAGCTGGACAAGGAGTTCACTCCCAGTTCCTGAAAAACTTAACCACCCATTACCATGGTGACCCAAGCATCAGAGATGTTATTTATAGAGTGGGCTTTAGTAATGCATTATCTAACTACTTTTGCAAACAGACAACTAACTGAGTATAGTTCAAGCAAGTTGGCCCCCAGTTTCAAAATTAAAACATATTATATTGCACCAATAGTATATGAATTTACCTTATGAGAGCTTACTGCCTGAACTTGGTCCAGGGACCAATAGGCTACAAGTTATTTGCAAACAATATGATTGTTTACTTTAAAAGCTCAAGAGAATAAACTGAGAAATTATTAGAATTGATAAGTGAGTTCAGTCAAGTGGCTAAATACAAGATAGTATAGGCAAAAATCCACTTTTCCTGTATACTAGTAATAACCAATTAAAAAATATAATAGGGGAAAAATCTACAAAAATTTAGGGAGATATATAAAGAAATGGGTAAATCAATGGAGAGATATACCATGTTTCTGGATGAGAAAACCCAATATTGTGAAGATATTAATTACTCCCAACTTAAATTGAATGTTTAATGCACTTCCCTAGAAAATCCTAATGGGATTTTAGATAGAAATTTACTCTAAAATTCATCCGAAAGAATAAACAGTCAAAAGCAACCAGGCAATTTTTTAAAACTAAGAGTGATGAGGAAGAACTAGCACAGCTAGAGGGTAAAACACATTATAAATATTCAAACACTAGAATAGCACTCATACGAAAACATATACATAGGTCAATGGAACAGAACAGAGAACCCAGAAACAGATATCGATAGACAGAAAGAGAGAGAGATTGATTGATTGATTCACTATCTCTATATTTATATAGATCTATCTATATATACTGAACACAGGATAAAGGAAGCCTCACAAATAAATGAGAAGAGGTGGGTTGTTCAATAAATAGTATTATAGCAGAAATAAGCATTTGAGGGGGAGAGCTATAATGTCACCTCATACTGTACACCTAAATATATTCTAATTAGATTAAAGAGTTTCACTTAAAGCCTCAAACCATAAAGAAATAGTAGAAGAAAATATAGGGAACCTCAGAAAATGGGCTCAGGATTTAGAGCCTCTCTGCTTACAGTTCCCTTGTGGTCTTGTGGGGGACTGGTCTTGGCCACGCCAAGATATGTCTCTTTGGCATGAGGATTATTTGAGGCTGATTGCTTTTGATAAACTGGGCCAGGGAAGGAGGCTCTGAGAGGTGGAACTTACTTACCCTTAGTAAGAGACATTTACATCGTAAAGGAACTCTCCATCTGTAGAAATATCTCCCTCTGTACCAGGAAGGAGGGGAGATGATCTTATCTCTAGAAACTCTTAATCAACGGAGAAGGCAAGGACTTAAATCTGCCTTTGTTTATTGTGCTTGTCTGGTAACCTCCTGTAACTGACTTCCCTCCCCCTCCCAACATTGGCATTTCTTTAAGGATGAAGCATCTTTCCTTAGGCTGGGAACTGATTGCTGTGCTCACCTGTGACCACCCAGCTCGAGACAATAGACTTGCCTCCTGCTACTCCCTCCCAGATAGCAGACCCACTACCTGCTGTGTCCATCAAGCGCTGTGCTGACAGGGCAATCTTGTGACTATTGTGGGAGGGACATTTCAATCATATGTGAAACGTCCTGTTTGGGGGTATGTAACCACTCTGTGCACCCCACTTCTTTGGTGCCCTTTCCTCCTTCGGGAAGAAAGGCCCTGGGCCATGGTCCTCATAAAGCTTTGTTTAATTTTCTCTTGCTATTCTGTCTCATGTGAATTTAATTCGTTCTCCAGCCAGACGAACCCAGAAAAGGTAGAGGAAATGTCTTTCTGCCCTACAGTCTCTTCCCTCAGGAGAAAATGGAGGGGGCCTCCTCAGGGCCTACAAAGATCTTTCCTTGGCTCTGGTGCTTTCTAGGCCAAAGCAAGACCCCAACCCAAGGGCACAACCCTGTTGTCGGAGTGTGCAGCAAAATCAGTGGCCAAGGTCCCTCGAAATTTGTTGAGCTGAAGAACTGAATGGGGTCTCTGCACAGGCATCCCCCAAATAGGCTTCTCTCAAGTGCCACAGGCCCAAGCTCACATCCATCCTGTGGCTGCATAACAAGAGAGTATCAAGAGGGAAAATGAAAAGAGGTTGGAGGGAAAAATAGATGAGGGAGAGGATTCCTTGTTGCAGGGAAGGAAGAGACCTTCAGATTCACTGCTGCTCCCAGGTCCAACACTGTCACAGGGAATCCACCCTTTTGGGGCCTCCACAAGGGAAACCATCACAGTCTCAAAGCATAATGTCTGAGGAAAAACTAAGTTTTTAGAACCTAATCTCTGGCCCTCAGGACCTGGTGGAGCTTTTCCTCAATAACCCGTTTTCCTCTTTTCCCCAGTAACTGGAAGAAAACTGAGCTTAAGGATGGCCTAGGACAGGGAACTGCTGAGTCAGAAAACAGAACAGAGTGGCCACACTGATAGCCTGAGGGGGACTCCACCCACTTGACAAACCCAACTGCCTGGAGGTGAACCAGGCGTCCCAGCCCAAGAGCATCTGTGCAAACAAATCCTCCCTGAAGACAAGCAGAATCTAAGAGATGCCTTACTTCTTATCCCCACGATCTCTCACACCATATGACGTATACAGGTCATTATAGGACACACTGTTCCTAGAGGCTTAGCAGTTCAGAAGATGTATCAGCCTGAATTGCTATCTGCCCCATGTCACTCAGTGCTTTCAAACTATCACAACACCATTCTTTCACTATTTTCACAAATGCTTCTGGAGTCCTACTATAAGACAGGCAATGTTGAAGATACTGGGATTGTAGCACTGAATAAAATAAAGACCTTGCCCTCAAAGAGCTTACATTCTAGTTGAGGGAGGCAGATAAGCAAGCAAGCAAGCAACACCATCAGAGAGTGACAAGTGCCATGAAGAAAAATAAAGCCAATAAGGGATCAATGTATGATGAGGAATCCTATTTCAGCTGGGGTAGTGAACGAGGCCTTCCCCAGAAATATGTTATTTGAACAGAAATCTGAATGAAGTGAGGCAGCCAGTCATGTTAACATTGTGGGAAGAAGAGAAGTAGCAGAGGAACCAGCAAGGACAAAAAGCCTGAGGGGGAATGTACTTGGCTTGTTCAGGAAACAGCAGGATTGCCTGGAAACTGGTTGGAGTGGAATGAACAGGGGGAGAGGGAGAGTGGAAGAGGAAGTGAGAGGTGGACAGGGGCTCGATCAAATAGGGCCTCACAAGCCAATGTGATGGCTTTGGATTTTCAACTAAGCGAGATGAGGAGCTGTTGAAGGTTTAAATTCTTTTTATTATGAAAAATTTTAAACATATACATAACTAGAGAGAAGAGTATAATGAACCTCCATAAAGTTATCACCCAGATTCAAGAATTATCAAGATACTACTGCTTGCTCATCTATTCTAATTTTTCCTTTTTTCTTTTTTAAAGATTGGTACCTGAGCTAACAACTGTTGCCAATCTTTTTCTTTTTCCCTTCTTCTCCCCAAAGCCCCCAGAAAATAGTTGTGTATTCTAGTTGTGAGTGCCTCTGGTTATGGCAGGTGGGACGCCGCCTCAGCATGGCCCGACAAGCGGTGCCGTGTCGGCGCCCAGGATCCAAACCTGCGAAACCCCAGGCCGCCGAAGTGGAGCGCACGAACTTGGCCACGGGGCCAACCCTCTAACTTTTCCTTTTTCTTAGCTGAAGTGTTTTAAAGCAAATTTCACCCTTATGTATGTCACATCTAAAAAATATGACCATTTTCTTACATAACAGTAAAACCATTATCACACTTAAAAATTAGCTATAATTCTTTAGTATCATCTAATGCTCATTCCATAGTCAAATTTCCCTCATTGCCTTCACAAAGGTTTTTTTTACAGTTGGTTTATGATGTTCCACAAATTATTTTACTCTAAGCCAGTCTCCCCCTCCCTTCCCTTTTTTTCCATACCACTGACTTCTTGAAGAAACTAGATCCTATCCTGTGAAAAGTCCCATATTCTGGGTTTGTTTGTTGGCCTCCTCACAGTGTCTTTTAACTTTTTCCTTTATTCCTCTGATTTCCTATAAACTAGAAGCTAGCCAGAAGCTTGTTTAGATTCAAGTTCAACTTTGGAGGTCAGAATAGTTTAAAGGTAGGTATTTCCCACTGGAGTTATCCCCCTTTTAGTGCTTCTAAGATTGACTGGAAGCGTGGGTGGTGACAGCCTCATCTGTTTGCTATAACATTCCATGTCAACCTTTCACCTCATGGTTTTAGCAGTCAATGCTGATTGTTGCATGACACAATTATTTCCTCAGAGGTTGTACAATAATGTTTATCTATTTCTATCATTCCATCCACACCTTTTAGTTCACATAATGCAGTGTGTTGATAAATCTCACTTCCAACTCCACCCCCTCTAACCTTTTCCTTCACTCTCCCTACAGGTAGGTATGTTCATTAATTTGGGATTTTTTTCCTAGAGTTCTTTTTGCAGTTAGAATCATTTGCATGTATACGTATATATATGTATCACCCCTTCTTGAAAAAAGATTGCATTACTGTATATGCTTTTCTGTATCTTGCTCTTGCCGCTTAAATGTATCCTAGAAATCACCCCATATCTGTGTCTCCAGATCTCCCTCATCATTAGTTTTGAGCAGGGGAATGGCAAAATCTGACTTATAGTTTAAGCCTTCCTCTAGCTGCCTTGTAAAAAATAGAATTTAAAAGGGCAAATACCAAAGCAGGGAGATCATTAAGAGGCTGCTACAATAGTCTAGGGAGACATGGTGATGCGCCATCTTGGATCATGCAAATGAGGGCACTACCCCAGGGATGGAGGGGCCTGGCCCCTGGTGGCTTCACTCAGTAGACCTGCACAACAGCTCAGACACCTCATGGTGTCTGAAAGAGAGAGAAATAGATCTTCATCTTATTTAAGCTACATTTTATTTTGGATCTCTGTCACATGCACTGAACCCACATCCTAACTAATACAAATCATTCTAGTTCTAATATGCTCTGATTATTATGACTGGGAGTCAAGACAACTGGCTTCTTGTCTTGACCGTCTTGGTTACGTGACCTCGAGCAGAGAAGAGGTGAGAGGGTATTCCAGGTAGAGGGAACAGCACGGGCGAGGTTTCAGAGGCTGTGTAATTTGGCCAAATCTCATAAGCAATAGAGAGCTCCTGAAAGTGACAAGTACAAGAGGAATTTTCAAAAGGTGAAGTAGATAGTAGTATAGAAAAGAAGAGAAACCAGAGACCAGGAGACCAGAATAGGAACTCACGCCTAGGCCTTGCTTCTACCCATCAGGCAGTCATTGATAACCCAAGATAACTTATTTCCTCAAACACATACCATGGCTAACCCTACTATCACCTCTCTGACTCCACTTCCTACTATTTTCTCTACTTGTTACTAACTCCACTCCAGCCATGCTGACCTACTTGCTGTTTCTTGAATAAATTCCTTGAACAAATATGGCCCTGCCTTAGGGCTTTTGTACTTGCTCGTCCCTCTGTCTGGAATGGCTCTTCCCGTAGATAGCCACATGCCTTCCCTAACCAATCTACCTAAAATGGCAGCCCACTCCCCATCCCTCTTACTCTGATTTATTTTACTTCACAGAATGTCTTACCACTTGGCATTATATTGTATATTTATTTGTTTGCTATTGTCTTCCTTCCCTAGAATATAAGCATCACGAAGACAGGGATTTTGACTAGATCACTGCTATAACCTCAGCATTTAGAACACTGTGTAAAGCATAGTTGCACATAATAAATATTTGTTGAATGAATGAATGAGATATAAAACAAATTTCACTTAAGTCCTACCAGTACTTTACTTCAAGGAGTCTTAGCTAGAGAACACACTGAGTCGACAGAGGGGGAGGGGAGGGCTAGGATGGAAAAGTCAACCCTGAGACTAAAAACATGAGGGAAGGAGCTTGAAGAGGAGCTAAGAGTCTTAGCCCAGCCCCATTTGCAGACTGAAAAGCACTCAGATCAATTTCTGTGGAGATTTTTAAGTTTTCTGTAACTAACTAAACCTGCTAGTTTTGCATGTTTTTTTCCCCCAAAGTTACAAAAAATTTCTGAGAATAATACACTTTTAAACTTTTGGAAAAAGTATCTTCATAACCTTAGAATGGGGAAGAATTTATTAAACAACACACAAACAGTATAAAATTTAAAGGAAAAGATTGATAAATTCAACCACATTAAAACTGAGAACTTTAAAAAATCTGTAAAGAAAGTGAAAAGATAATCCACAAACCAGGAGCAAGATCATTTATTCAACAAATATTAGCGAGCATCTACTGTGGGCCGGGCACTGTGGATGGTCCTTAGGATAAATCAGGAAACAAATCAGGGCAAACTCCTTGCCCTTGAGGAGCCTCCTATTGAAATCTATGTGTTGATTACTATAGGCCAGGCACCATTCTAAGTATTTCATATATATTAACTGACATAATTGGCACAATAACTCTATGAGTTAGGTGCTCCACAGGTGAGAAAGACGAAGCTCAGAGAGGTTAAGGAAACTGACGCCTGGAGAGGTTATTGCCTGAGATCAGTTAGTAAAGGGTGGAGCTGGGATCTGAACCCGGGAAGTCTGGCTCTGGAGACCACGTCCTCTGCACCTTATTGCAAATTGGTATAGTGACACTCACAGCATCTAATTGACAAAGGATTAGTATGTGGACTGTATCAAGAGCTCCTGCAAATCAATAAGAGAAAAACAACCAATAGAAAATGAGTAAAAGACATAAGCAGAAATTTTTCAAAAGAGATATGGCCCTTAAACGTACGAACCGGTGCTCAACCTCTTTAGTAAATAGGGAAACACAAATTAAATACACAATAAGGTAGCGTTCAGCACTAAACTGATCGGCAAAAATTAAAAAGTCAGTTAAAGCCAAGCGTTAGGATATGGAGCAAGGTGAACTCACAATCTGGGGAAAGCATATAATACGATCACTTTGGAAACCAATCTGGCATGTCCTAGTAAAACTGAACATGCGCAGAACCTTTGACTCAGCAGTTCCATTCCTGGCATATATCCTAGAGAAACTTTTACACATAGAGCACCGGGAGACATGTATAAGACTGTCCTGGGGGCCGGCCCCGAGGCCGAGGGGTTAAGTTCACACACTCCGCTTCAGAAGCCCGGGGTTTCACTGGTTCAGATCCTGGGCACAGACCTAGCACCACTCATCAAGCCATGCTGAGCTGGCATCCCACACAGCAGAGCCAGAAGGACCTACAACTAGAATATACAACTATGTACTGGGGGGCTCTGGGCAGAAGAAGAAGAAGAAGAAAAAGAAGATTGGCAACAGATGTTAGCTCAGGTACCAATCTTAAAAAAAAAAAAAGACCATCCCAGAAGCATGGTTCATAATAGCAAAAACAAGCTGGAAACAACCCAAATGTCCATCAGTAAGAACATAGATGAATAAATCATGGTACTTCCATCCATATTTATATAATGGAATACAAAAAGCAGAGCTACATATTTTAACAAAGATGAATCTCAAAATCTTAGTGTTGAGTGAAAACAATCAAGTCACAGAGGAATATCATATTATATATATGTATATATATATATATATACACACACACACACACAGAAGTAGGCAAAAATAGACAATGTCTTATTGTTTAGGGAGACACACATACATATGTGATAAAGCTACAAATAAAATCAAGGAAATAATAGACAAATGCAACGGTATAGTAGTTATTCATGGTGGGGGAGGAGCGAGGGGAATGAGATTAGGGAGAGGCACACAGAGGCCTTCAAAGCTACTGGAAGCATACTATTGCTTTAGCTGGGTTACTATTCTTTCGACTGTTTTATATGTATGATATATTTCACAATAACACAAAGAAAAATTTTAGCTGACCTGAAAAGGATTATATACTCTTTTCAGAAACAAGAAGGCTGGGGAGGAGCTGGAAGGCCATGCCTATTTCTGCTAGTGCACCCTTCGTTCCATGTCAGATCTTTCAATGTTGACTGGATTACTAGGACTTCCTCCTGGCACCTCACACTTGGTCTGTGCCCTCCGTACCAGTCCTTTCCCCATGGTCACAAATTAGTAGCCCTTGGGCCAAGTCTGTTTGCAGTTGTATTACGTTTAGACAGTACAGTTATTGCTGTTTTTAAAATTAGAAATGGTTCAGAAAAAGAAAACATACATACATATGTACATACATACATTCACATAGAGATAAAATAAATATGCAAAATATTGACAATTGTTGAATTGAAGAGGTGGAAGGTATACAGGTGTGCATTATACTATTCTTTCAACTTTCCTGCATGTTTGAATTGTTTTACAAGAAAAAGTTGGAAAAACTAACTTTAAAGGCCTTTTTAAAAGGAGCGTGCCCTCTCAAGGTCACCACAATCCCCACCATTCCCTAGTAAATAACTCTCAGCTTGTTCCCTCATTTCTGGGACCTCTGGTCCCCAGAGACATTTAAATTTGCAACCTGTGGCTCAGCTTGTAGGTCTTGGCCCCTCCTAGATTTCCCTGTTTCCTGCAGGTAAACAGGTCATGGTGTGGTGATATGACAGGTGTTTCTCTCATCATACACGAAGTTTCGTTTTTTGGAACAGGTTAAGGATAATACAAGCAAATGTAACTCCCCACTACCGTGCAGTGGAGAGGGCTGTTACCTGTGCCTGGACATGTGAGTTATGAAGAATCGCTTGAGGGTGCATAGGCACCAGAGAGTTTGCAGCCAATAAACTGCTCCTCTTCAGACTGATTGGTTCTTAGTCCCTCAGAGTCCAAAGACATCAGGGAAACTGAAGCAGCTTCCCTGTTAGCGTTTGCCAGCCACATTGAGTGATATGACAGATTTTTTCTTTGCAAACTCTGGTTCTCACTCTTGTAGCTATCATACTGCACTAAACAAATCCTTGAACCTGCCACCCCCAGCTTGGCTATTTCTGCACACATCGTACAGCATGAATTCATCCAGTTGTTTAGCATGCAAAGCAGGCATAGAAGGAATAGGCCAAGAACCAGAGGCAGGCAGGGTCACTTGAGGGATAAGCTGGGGTTGGCCAGTGACCTTCCCTGACAGGCAAGACCAGCATGCCAAGCAGGTGTGGAAATGGCAAGAGTCTGATTATTCTAATCACCCGGATAGAGACATCAAGATCACCTGCCTTTCTGATTTCCACTCATCTTTGATCTAGGACTAGGCCTGGGTGGTTTCCACTGGCTGTGTCACTCTTTGGAATGGCCTTGCCTTTTGCTATATTCTTACTTGACCTCCACACCTTGCTGACTTTCCAGATCTGAGAACTTCAACTCGTTTCTGATCTCTAGATCTCCATATGACCATGGAATTGGCTTGGGGGAACATTGACACCTGTCCATTCTTCTCTGACCTGCTTTGGCTCTTTTCTGTCTACATCCTGTAGTGAGGGAGCTCACTTGAAGATTTGATGCTGCTCTGATGAATCCTTACCAGGACAGGGACTGAAGATAAGGGACAGAACTCTATCACCAAAGCTGTAGCATTAAGAAGATACCTTCTGGTCTCTGAGAAGAAAGTGAAGGCCAAGACCAGACAATTAGCTGCTAAATTGTGACCCAGGGGCAAGACAGTATTTCCCATGTGTAGTGCTTAAGAAGGAAACACCCACTGGAAAAATATGAATCAATAAAGATAGAGAAGAGGGACGTCTATAAGACAATGATGAGAGCGTGTCATCAACCAAAGATTATGATTAATACAATTCTGTGAGGCCACATTAAAAAAAGAGAGAGAGAGAAAAGAAAGGATCAGTGTACTTACTAACAACCAGTTCCCACATCCCCAGGTTTCTTCCTTTCTTTTGGCCATCGCTCCATTTGTTTTGGGGGGTTTTTTTGGTGTTTTTTTTTTTTTTTTTTGAGGAAGATCAGCCCTGAGCTAGCTACTGCCAGTCCTCCTCTTTTTGCTGAGGAAGACTGGCCATGAGCTAACATCCATGCCCATCGTCCTCCACTTTATACGTGGGACGCCTACCACTTCATGGCTTTTTGCCAAACGGTGCCATGTCCGCACCTGGGATCCGAACCAGCGAACCCCAGGCCACCGAGAAGCAGAACATGCGCACTTAACCGCTGCGCCACCAGGCCAGCCCCTCCATTTGTTTTTTAAAGGTTTTATTTTTCCTTTTTCTCTCCAAAGCCCCCCGGTACATAGTTGTGTATTTTTAGTTGTGGGTCCTTCTAGTTGTGGCACGTGGGACGCCGCCTCAGCATGGCCTGATGAGCGGTGCCGTGTTGGCGCCCAGGATCCGAACCAGCGAAACCCTGGGCCACCGAAGCGGAACGCGTGAACTTAACCACTCGGCCACAGGGCCGGCCCTCACTCCATTTGCTTTGATACAATTCATGGTGGCCAGGACCACCTACATACCAAGAAAGCCCCTGGCCTAGGAAATTGCAATCTCTGCCTCTCTTAGTTCAGGTGAGACTAGATTAATTTTCTTCTCAAAAAGAAAAGAAAACAATATGAAAGCATAGAAACCAACATGTTGATAAAACAGATTTCTTACCCTAGTTTTTCCTGGGTACAGGCTGATGTCAGTGATCCACAGCTTACAAGTTCCACTTTTCCACACATCACCTCAGTCCTGGACTTGGCTTGCATTTAAATGTTCCCTGAGCTTGAGCTGAGGTGAGTCTACGCAGCAGCCCTGCCAGGTCTAGTAGAATTTGGGGGGCCTTCATGAAACCTGTTTTCCGAGCTGTTTCGAGAAGAGGGTCAAGCCCTTTCTTCAGACCCAGTCTTGTCCTTGGAGAAAGAGGTTGATTCTGCTGACCAGGCTACCTGGTCCCTGGACCCTACCCAGGTTAACGGAGGCTTGAGAAAGTGTCCCAGTAAATCCTAAACACTGCCAGGAGAGAGGAAACTGAGCAGTGTCACTGAAAGGGCTGCAGGTAAGTGAGGGTTTCTGATCAGTGACCATTCCTCTACGATTAAAAGACCTAGAAGTCTGACCAGCTAGTGAAAGAGGCATGTCTAGAAATTAGTGCCTCCTCCATAACAGGAGATTGGTTAAATGAATCATGGCCTATGCACACAATGAAATGCTATGTATGATGTTATAGAAGAACATTGACATGAAAAATGTCCATGATATACCATTAGGTGAAAAAGCGGGTTACAAAACAGCACATAGAATATAATTCCATTTTGGTTAATGGTTATACGTAATAACTAATATTTATTGAGCTTTAAATATGAGCAAGGCATTGAGCGAAGTGCTTTACATTAATTACTTTATCCTCGTGACAACCCTATGATGTAGGTAGATATTATACTCATCTTTTTACGGATGTGGAAACTGAGGCACTAAGAGGTTAAATAATTTGCCACGGCCAGCTCAGGTGGTCTAGCAATTAAGATTCTGTGCTCTCACCATGGCAGCCCAGGTTCATTTCCCAGTCAGGGAACCACACCACCCATCTGTTGGTTGTCATACCGTGGTGGCTGCGTGTTGCCGTGATGCTGAAAGCTATGCCACCAGCATTTCAAATACCAGCAGGGTCATCCATAGTGAACGGGTTTCACTGGAGCTTCCAGACTAAGTCAGACTAGGAAGAAGCACCTGAGCACCCACTTCCGGAAAAAATGGCTATGAAAACCCTATGAATAGCAGTGGAGCGTTGTCTGATATAGCACCTGAAGGTGAGAGCATGGCGCAAAAAGACCAGGCAGGGTTCCGCTCTGCTGTACAGAGGGTTGCTAGGAGTCAGAATCGACTCAACGGCACTAAACAAAATTTGCCAGAGTTCACTTAAGCGGCAGAGCTGAGATACAGACTTAGGTGTCTTGGACTCAAGAGCCAAACTCTTCACAGTGACACTATATCTATGTCCATATTTGTATAGAAAAAGACAAGAAAAAGAAATACCAGGATGCTATCACTTAACAGTGGTGGTGAGATTATGAGTGATTTTTGTTCCCTTTATGCTTTCCTGAGTAGTCTGAAATTTTTGTGATTTACTTGGAGTATTTTTTTTTCCTCCCTGAAGCCCTAGTACATAGTTGTATATCCTAGCTGTAGGTCATTCTAGTTCTTCTATGTAGGACATTGCCACAGCATGGCTTGATGAGTGGTCTGTAGATTCAAACCAGTGAATCCCGGGCTGCCAAAGCAGAGCCTGTGAACTTAACCACTTGGCCACGGTGCTGGCCCCACATGGATTATTTTTATAATCAGGAAAAACAATAAATCAATTCCATTTTGAAAAAAGTAAACAAACCATTGTTTCCACCTTGTTGGCAGCAAACCTCTGGGGAGTAGGGGGAGTAACTTTATTACAAGGGTTCTGGAAATTCCTACAGGGCACAAGCATTGTCTACAATAAATAAATAATATGCTTCCACGTATGTTTTTTTCAAATTTCATGAGGTATACCCATAATGCCTTAGTTTATTATATATTTCTCAATCAACAGATATTAAAAATACAACTATTATCATGTGGAAGTCTATGACATTTTAAACATTAAAATACTAAAGCAAGGGATGGGATCTGCTGCTAGAAGGGAAAATATGTGTACAGATCAACTCTCTGTAGCTTGGGTGTCTTCTCAACAACTTTCCTCCCTTTTTTCAGGGAGGCATGAGGAAATACAGGGGAACAACCGCAAATGCACACATTATTAAAAGTTAACCCAGGAGAAGTCCTGGAGAAGACAATTTGCAAGGGTGAGAGAAATTGGAGAGGGAGTTGAGGAAGGTCCAGAAAATTCTATTATGGAAAGATGGAATGCTAATCTCCCTCATATTGCCAGGGGCTAGTCCCCACCCTCACCAGAGGGATGTCAACACTTGAGTAGGGTGGAGATGCTGAAATACCTGAGTGCTAACATTTGTTCCAGGGCCAGCCCAGCGTCCAATCAGCAGGAGGATCTGGAATAGGGAGGGCCCTCCCAGTGTAGGGGAGGCAAAATAGAAGAACTTTGTCTTTTGCCAAACTGTCTCAAAGGTCAGCATCTGCCTTCCTTTCTCTCAGTCTTCTTCTCCCCCTTTGTATTGTATCCCTTGTCCTTTATTTCTGTATAGTCTCTTGTCCCCCACTCAAGTCCCCAGAACCATCCTGATCACAGACCTCAAACTAAGACACTCACTTACTGATCATTGATTCAGTACTAGGGCTTTCCAGGCATTAGGAGCAGAGGCACTGACAGATAAGATATGGTCCCTACCCCTTTAGAAGGATACAATCTTCAGGTGCAAAAAACAACCAAAAAACCCACAACTCAATTTGCTTACAATGGGCATAAAGTTAAAACAAGGTAAGAGGCAGGAATTAGAGAGAGGAATGAGGGCTTGCTTCCCCTCTCTCACTTTGGTCTGTATTTGGGACTCGCCGAGGAACCAGGTTCCACATCCCCACCTCTGCTCCTGGGAGCTGGTACTGAGGCCTGGAAGACTGGCTTACTCCAAGGGAGAACAGTCCTCAACAGGTCAGTGGCATGGGGAAAAGAAGGAAGGTAGGAAGGGAGAGTGCTCCATATTAAAAAGAAATTAAGATCTTGCCAAAGGCCTGAAACCTGACTTTGATCTGGTCTTTGAATCCATCTGCCAATCTGTGGGAAATACAGAGGAACCTGCTGAAGCACAAGGTAAGCAAGGTCCAGGCTGTGGGAAATTCTCCGGGTCAAATGCCATGGGTTCTTCAACAGATAAATCATCAGGAAAAGAAAAGGATGGAGGGACAACCTGTACATTAAAATAGACTTAAACTCTTCAAAAGTGCCAAGATCATGAAAGACAAGGGAAGACCAAGAAACTGTCACAGATTGGAGGAGACTCAGGAGACATGATGATTAAATACAATGCGGGACCTGATGGAATCCTGAAACAGAAAATGGACATTAGTAGAAAAAACTGGTGAGATTCAAATAAAGTCTGGAGTTAACAGTAATGGACCAGTATTGGTTTCTTCTTCAGTATTGTGACAACTGTACCATGGTTCCGTAAGATGTTAGCATGAGAGGAAGCTGGGAGAAGGATACGGGGAACTCTCCGTGCTATCTTTGCAACTCTCCTATACATTTAGAATTGTTCCAAAATAAAAAGTTTGAAAAAGAGAAAATTTAAGGGACATATCAATTTTTTAATGGGTAACACTAAACCATAGTCATTAGAGAAGTACTTTGGGAATGAATAGAAATGCATAGAAATGCAAGGAAAAGATGTATCTAAGTGTCAGGATAATGCTTACTTTGGGAGGAAGAGGCGGGTTATGGATGGAATGGGGAACATGGAGAGGCTTCTCGGGTGGATGGAAAAGTTCTATTTCTTGACCTAATGGTGGTTCCAAGGTGTTTGTCTTATAATAATTCATCAAACCATACATTTTTTTTAAAGATTTTATTTTTCCTTTTTCTCCCCAAAGCCCCCCGGTACATGGTTGTGTATTCTTAGTTGTGGGTCCTTCCAGTTGTGGCATGTGGGACACCGCCTCAGCGTGGCCTGATGAGCAGTGCCATGCCCACGCTCAGGACCCAAACCAGCGAAACCCTGGGCCGCCGAAGCGGAGCATGCGAACTTAACCACTCGGCCACGGGGCCGGCCCCTCAAACCATACATTTGTTTTAGGTGGTTTTCTGTATCTGGGTTTTATTTTAAATGAAAAATTAAAGAGAGAGAGATAGACTTAAGAGACATAACATCCAACTACAATCAGTGGACCTTGTTTGGATCCTGATTCAAAATTAACCAACAATAAAAAGACGTTTGAATATGGACTGGAATTTAGATATTATTAGAGAATTATTGAATTTGTTAAGAGTCATAGTGGCATTAGTATTATGGAAGAAAAATCCATATTTCTGTAGATATATAGTAAAGTGTTTAGAGGTGAAATGACATGATGAGTTAGAATTGCTTTAAAATACTAACCCCCCAAAAAAACGAATGAGGAGAGAGATGAAATAAGTATGGCAAAATGTTAATAATTTGAGGATGAACACAAAACATGAACACAACGATGAAACTTTGTTGCTTTCTCTAGTTTTACGTGTGTTTGGAAATTTTTATAATAGAAAGTTAAAAGAAGGGGACAGCGCCAAACCACGCTGCCTCAAAGCAACAGTCTCAACAGACACCTAACCCCAGGTGCTCTCCATCCCACAAACCCCCAGAGCTCCTTTCCCACCAGCCATCTCCCTCAGGTCACAATCCCTGTAGTCTCAGAGCGGCTGGATCTCTGGGTCTCTAGAACTGGATGGCAGTCCTTCTTACCTTTCTCCATCCTGATGTCCTAATAATTCCAGGAAAGAGAGTCAAAGGGCAAATGGGCAGAGCCCAGGACTCAGACCTATGGGGCAGTCCTTGGTACTCCAGAGCCTTCCCCCTGCAGTGGGTGGGTGGTGGGTGTTGGGCAGGGCAAGGAAGGGAGAGGACAGGTGAAAAGCCTCATAATCATATGCGTTCACTATTGAGCGAAGCTTCCAGAGGCTGGTGTCATCTTTGGTTGGAACACTGTTCTGAGATCTTCACCTTCCTCAGGCTCCTGGGCACCATGCCTTATTTCAAGCAGCCTAAGCACTTCCAGACTCTAACAGTTGTGCAGTGGCCCTTGAGCTACATTGTCTTGTGTGAGTACCGATCCAAGAGTGCATGGCAAGAAGCCAGAGTCAGAGGCCAGGGCCAGACCTGGGGCAGTTTTTATGCTTATGGGAAGTCTCATCTCTGGCTTTTGATCATCTCAGATAGTAGCACAGAGTGAAGCCAAGGAGTCTCAAGTTTCAGGAGGACCCTGGGGAAGGAAGAGATAGAGCTCCAGGGGCCAGTGAGGACAGGCAGCGGGATGGAACAGTCATGATAGATTTGAGTAGATCTAGCTAATTTTGGCCACTTCCTAATCCCCACTATCTGGAGAGGGGAAGTGAGGCCCAGGGAATAGGTATGATACGTCTATGATCATAAGGAAGCATGGGGAGTGGGACAGAAGAAACATTAGCATTACAGACTTAGAGAAGTATAGCCTGTGTTTGAACCATGGAGTTTTCCATTCTGGGAGGAGGGTGGTGATAGAATTGGGGGAGACAGAGATAATGAAAGAAATGGCGAATGGGTAACAGGACAAGAATGGTGGATGGGAAACAGTAGAGGGATGCAGATGCTGTGTGGACGGGGTGTGGGGAAATATGGGTAGTATATGGGCAAGGGAGGGTGGGCTGGTGATTTAACAAGGGTTCAGGGATGATGGATAGGGAGGGAAAAGATGGTGGACAAATGGGAGCAGGGGGAAAAAGCTCCTGGCAGGCAAGGAGCAGGCATAGAGGGATGGTGAGCAGGCAGGGAGATAGGTGGACAGGGATGACAGGTAAGTGGAGAAATATGGTAGATGATAGAGGAAATGTTTGAAGGAGAAGTGGACATGGGTGATGGATGGGCAGGAGTTGGATTACGCAAAAGTCCAAGACCAGAAGCTTGGGTGGTTTGGAGGGCTCTTAATGGGGCTAGATACGGTCAAGTTCTGCTGGTAGCACAAATTTGGTCTGACCTGCTCCCTCATCAGTTTGGATCTTGCAGCCATTGTTCCTTTACCTGCTGCTTACATCCCTGTGGCTGATACCAGCCCTTTACTTTATCTGGCTTTTCCTGGACTGGAAGACCCCAGAACGAGGTAAGACTCATGGACCTAGAAAGAACAGGGCCTAAGAATGTTCCACCTTAACCTGTAACCAGGGAGTCCCACTCACTGTGGCACAGGCCTCTCAATCAGGTTCTGAGAGCCACAGGGGCTGAGCCAACTGGAACTGTCCTGGGGTCTCTTCCTTTTCCACCTCTCTAGTAGAGCCCTGGTCCCTCCATGCTGCTAGGGAAGCCCCGGGTGAGCGGCAGGGGTGGGGTTGGCACACACAGACACCATCTCCTGCTGATATTTCTGTTTCAGGTGGCAGGCGTTCGGCCTGGGTAAGGAACTGGTGTATTTGGACCCACTTCAGGGACTATTTCCCCATTACAGTAAGTGTCTCTTCCCCAGAGTCCCTCGTAGTTCCCAAAATATTGAGCACTTGTGCCAAAGGACTAGGGTTGTCCATAACGAGTATCCCGGAGAAGTCTTAGTGCAGGCTGGACATACTTCAGGACTCAGCATTGCCACTGGGCACTCACTGCTCTGCTAGGACACTTTGGACACCTTTGGCCTGACCTACCAGATGACGCAGGCAAAAACACGAATATAGTTCAGCGCAGTTTAAAAAACATTGATTGAAAGTCTACTCTGTACCATGTTTGGGGGACAGAGAAGTGAGTAGGATGTGACCTCTGCCATCAAGGAGCTCACATCTAATGGGGAGGACAGACAAGTACATATTTGTGGTTTGGTACAAGGTACACAAGTAGTTCAGATGAGGGGTAAGGAAAGGCTTCACAGACATGGTGATATCGAAGCAGGGTTTTTCAAAGTTCAATAAAAGTTACTTATGCAGACATTGGGAGGGGCATTGGGGGAGAAAGCACCAGGAAGAGGTTCAGAAATGTACTGCAATGTTGATCCTCTGAGCACTCTGGAGTAGACAAGAAACACTGCCCCTATTTTTAGAGCAGAGCTCACTGACCTTTCTCACATAACTGCAGTCATAGAAGACGATACCATGCATAAAGTGCTCTAACAGAGTGGCTGAGACTACTTGCAACCACAGGCAAGAGGCCCAGCAGCTCTAGCTGCTCTAAACCCTGCCTGGTTTCCCAGAGGTTGAGGACCCTATCTCAGCCCCCTGAAACACACTTATGGCCTATCTGTTGAAAAGCTCCCCTTTAGAGAATGTCCTGATCCCTGAAGTGTCTTCCCCCTTGCCTCCCCACGTGATCTCATTTCACCACCTCTGGTGTTTCTCTCCATGGCTGCAGATGCTGAAGACTAAAGACCTGTCACCTAAGCACAACTACCTCATGGGTGTTCACCCCCATGGCGTCTTGACCTTTGGCGCCTTCTGCAACTTCTGCACTGAGGCCACAGGCTTCTCGAAGATCTTTCCAGGCATCACTCCCCACTTGGCCACACTGTCCTGGTTCTTCAAGATCCCCCTTATTAGAGACTACATCATGGCCAAAGGTGCTTCTGACCATACTTCCTGGAGCTTCTGGCTCATTTCTCTGCTTGGAGATGCACCCTTTTAAGCCAGATCCCCTACCTCTCAATCCCATCTCACCCTTTCTCCCCCACCCCCCATCATCATAGCATAGTGATTAGAAGCATATGTTCTGGAGCTAAATTGCCTGGGTTTGAGTCCTGGCTCTGCCACTTACTATGTAGTCATGGGCAAACTACTGAGCCTCTATTGGTCTCAGTTTCCTCATCCGTAAAGTAGTGCTGATGATAATAGTCCAATCTCAGATGTGATGTGATGAGTAAATGAGGTAATACAAGTGTTCAATATAGTGCCTTCCACAGAGTATGTGCTCAATAAATAAAAGCTGTTGCTGTTAATGGCAATAGAAGAAAAGAAAAGGGTAGAATTATTGTTGGGATTCAGAAAGTCCTCTGGTTACCCATCCCACTGAAAACCTTTCTATTGTAGTTTCAACCCAGTGCCTCCTGCGAAGTGGAGATATTGCCTCAAAGTGAAACGTGTTGTGTTTGCCCACAGCCTTCTCTTCTCCATACCCTTTGCCCCATCTCATTGACCCTCCTCCTAGGACCCATGGGAAAGAGGGAACACAAACAAGCCAGTGAGGAGTAGAGCAGAGGGTGTTCCCTCTCAGCCATTTTCTCCTCTCCTGATCATTTTGCTCCTCTCTCTGCTCCTTGATTCTCTCCAGGTGTGTGCTCTGTGAGTCAGTCAGCTATTGATCACCTGCTGAGCCACGGCACTGGCAACCTCGTGGGCATTGTAGTGGGAGGGGTGGGAGAGGCCCTGCAAAGTGTGCCCAACACCACCACCCTCATCCTCCAGAAGCGCAAGGGGTTTGTGCGCACAGCGCTCCAGCATGGGTAGGTGTTCCTCCCACGGCAGAGGGGGTGGCCTTCTTTAAGCAGCATGACCTGGTTGGCGATGCCAAGATGAATCAGACATGAATCTTGACCTCATAGAACTACCTAGTAAGTAGCAGAGATGACCTTAGGATTTCCAAAAAGGTTTAGGTTAGCCACTCCTTCTGAGCTAGCTGAACAAGTTCCCAGGAGGCCAAACCAGAAACCCGGTTTCTGGTTT
>NC_060276.1:69604452-69671112 GCF_021613505.1 Equus quagga | reverse complement strand
CAAGAGGGAGTACAGTATGGTGAGTATGCACGTAGGCTCTGGAGTCAGGGGCCTGATTTAAAATCCTGGCCCCATGACTTACCGTGCACTCTGGGACAGGTTACTCAACCGTTCTGAGCCTTGGTGTTTGCATCTTCATAATGTGGCTACTAATAATGGTACCTACTTCATAGGATTATTGTGGGGTTTAAATGAATTCATTCACATGTAACACCTACCAAGTGCCTGGCACACAGTAAGCAATGGATAAATGTTAGTCACTCTGACTTAGGGATAAACAGTGGGGGCAAAGAGCAGGAGCCCAAGGGTGGAGCTGTGGGGTGTCCCATCAGGTTAGTAGGCTAGCTCACTGGATACAGGGACAATTGTCCTATTGCAGACTCAGAGAAGAGGGAAATATTTCTTCTAAGGACCTTGTCTGAGTGGCTTGTTCATCACTTTGGAGCATAATGTAGGAGAGAGTTCCGGGCTGTGAGGAAGAAGTCCTGGGTTCTAGTCCAGGTCCTGCCACTCACTGACTGCTTGAGTGACCTTCCCCCTTGAGAACCTGGGCTTCTGGATCTGTAAGATAAAGAAAATAACCCCCTACTGTGTCTTCCACTGTCTCTGTTGTGAGGAACCAGTAAGGTAACATATATCAGAATTCTGAGATCATTATTAGTAACTCACAAAGAGTTGAATGAGAGAGACTGTGTTCTCTTTACTCTTCTCTCACAGGAAGACTTAAGGAGCCTGTTTCTCTCCCTAGGGCACTGTCAGGGTGAATTCCCACGGCCTGTGGGAGGGAAACAACCTTTCTCTGCTCTAATTCCAAGACTCAAGGACAGAATTACCTTATACATAGTCCCTGTGGGTGAGGGACATGTCATATATACACATCTGGGCAGAATCATCATCATCGTCTCTGTGCTTCCTGCTAGTAGAAACAGTCAGATGTTCCCCTCCTTGACACCTCCTGGAAGCTTTTCTTTACATGATGTAGGTCTCGGGAGATCTCTGCCCAAACTCCTTTTCCTTTCCTGCACCCCCATATCTTGCCCTTGTGATCCTGGACTAGAGATAGCCTTGAAAATTTCAGGACAAAAAACACTCAATATGAGAGCCCTATTTAGTGCAAGAAAAAATGCTTTATGTCACGGGGATTTTATAATAGATGGGAGCCTGGCCATGAGCAAATGTTCTTCTTACCCTAGCCTGTGTTTGGGAAATAAATCGGGGTTTTCCTACAGGGCTCATCTGGTTCCCACCTTCAGTTTTGGAGAAACCGAGATCTTTGATCAGGTGCTGTTCCATAAAGACAGCAGGATGCATAAGTTCCAGAACTGCTTCCGCCGTATCTTTGGTTTCTATTTTTGCATGATCTATGGTCGAGGCTTCCGCCAAGGCTCCACTGGGATCCTGCCATACCCATTGCCTATCATCACTGTAGGTGAGTGCTGCTCTCAGCCCCAAGGCCACCTAAGCTCTTTTTCAACCTCAACCTCCCCTCCCCCACCAAAGAAGAGGGTATCAAAGGAGGAAAAGCTGGGAGCTGCTAACATGGGATGCGAGAGGATTTGGCCCAGGGAAGGAGAAGAAGGTTAAAGAAAGAGAAGAGTCTAATACTTGCCTTTCCCTTTTCCCACCTCTCTTGGCAGTTGGGGAGCCTCTGCCAGTGCCCAAAATTGAAAATCCAAGCCAGGAGATGGTGGACAAATACCATGCACTCTATGTGGATGCCCTGCACAAACTGTTTGAGCAGCATAAAACTCAGTATGGCTACTCAGAGACCCAAAAGCTGCTTTTCCTGTGACTGAAGTGGCTGCATGCCCAAGAGCACATGCCTTTACTGCTAACCAAAAAGGGGGAGAAGGGGGATTGAGGGAGGGCTAGGTATGTCAGGGGAGGGCATTAGGAATTGCTTCCTTGCTACAGAGCCCTTGCAGTTGCTGGCCCCGAGGAGCTTCACCCAGTCATTCCTCAGATGGGGCATTCTCAGTCCTCTCAAGCCCAGCCAATTGCATGCTCCCTGCCCCACCCAGGTCCTGAAGGACTCCAGTGATAGCCAGGCAGCCTGAGCAGCCCCCTCTCTGGTTGTTGTCTTAATGCATTTTTAAATTGAGATATATTTTGCATACCATAAATTTAGCACATTTAAAGTGTAAAATTCAGTTGTATTTAGTATATTGCACAACCACGACCATTATCTAACTTTAGAACATTTTTCAGCACCCCTCGAAAGAAACCCAGTACACATTAGCAGTCACTCCCCATTCCCCCATCTCCCCCAACCCCTCCACGTTGTAGCATGTATCAGTACTTCATTCTTTTTCTGGATGAATAATATTTCATTGTATGTATGCACCACATTCTTTATCCATCCACCAGTTGATGGACTTCTGGGTGGTTTTCACTTTTTGGCTATTGTGAATAATCCTGCTATAAACATTCATGTGCAAGTTTTTGTGTGGTAGTCTGCTGTCTCCAAATATAAAGGCTTACCTTATGTCTACACCACTAAGCTAGCGAGCATGCTTTTCAGAAAGATCAAAGACATTTTACTCAGGATTACTTTTAAGTTGGCAGAGGCTTTTCACAGAGGTCACTTTGTCCTCACAATGGTCCTCTAACACCATAATCCCAAGGTATTTGCAACCACCCCGAATCTACTGTGGGGAAGGTACTTTATATTTTAAATCCTGACTAAGTTCTGTTTTAAAGTTTTTCTTAAAGCTGTATTCTGAGAATTTTAAAAGAGTAAATAAAAACACAGGTGTCTCTTCCTTCACAAGGAAACCAACAAAAGACACACTTAAAAGCATAGCAAGGGACCAAAAGTTAAAAGACCATTTAGAAACTCATACAACTCAATAGCAAAAACCAAATAATCTGATTTTAAAATGGGCAGAGGACCTGAATAGACATTTTTCCAAAGAAGACATCCAGACGTCCAACAGGTACATGAAAAGATCCTCTTCGTCACTAATCATCAGGGAAATGCAAATCAAAATCACAATGAGATATCACCTCACACCTGTTACAATGGCTGTTATCAAAAAGACAACAGGTAACAAGTGTTGGCAAGGATGTGGAGGAAAGGGAACCCTTGTGCACTGCTGATGGGAATGTAAGTTGGTGCAGCCACAATAGAAAACAGTATGGAGGTTCCTCAAAAAATTAAAAATAGAACTACCATATGATCCAGCAATCCCATGTCTGGGCGCATATGTGAAGGAAATGAAATCAGTATCTCAAAGAGTTATCTGCACTCCCATGTTCATTGCAGCATTATTCACAATAGTCAAGACATAGAAACAACCTACATGTCCACTGACAGGTGAATGGAAGAAGATGTGATACAATGGAATATTATTCAGCCATAAAAAAGAAGGAAACCCTGCCATTTGCAGCAACATGGATGGACCTTGACAGCATTATTCTAAGTGAAATAAGTCAGAAGAAAGACAAAAGCTGTATGATCTCACTTATCTGTGGAATCTAAGAAAAAGGCCAAACTCATAAAAACAGAGTATAGAACGGTGGTTGCCAGGGGCTGGCAAGTGGGGGAAATGGGGAGATGTTGGTCAAAGGGTACAAACTTCCAGTTATAAGATGAATAACTTCTGGGTATCTAAGGTACAGCATGGTTATTACGGTTTAGTATAATGTATCATATATTTGAAAATGGCTGAGAGGATAGATCTCAATGTTCTCACCACAAAAAACAAAAATTGTAATTATGTGACGTGAGGGATGTGTTAACTAACCTTATTGTGGTAATCGTTTTGCAATATATATGTTTATCAAATCATCATGTCATAGACCTTAAACTTACACAATGTTATATATCAATGATATCTCAATAAAGCTGGGAAAAAATGGGGAAGAAAAGGCCATTTAGACTAGCTTTTTTTCCTTTTCTTAGCCCTTAAATGTTGGGTTTTGGTGGGGTCCCACCCTCTTCTCTCACTTTACACTGTTTCCGGTCTCAAATATCTATTTCTAAACCAGATTTCCCTCATAAGGAATTTCCCTCAAAACCGGTATATCCAGCTCACCAATCTCTAACATGTACTTTAACCTCAACATACCCAATACCAGGTGAATCATCTTCCCCCTAGTTAGTTCTCTGCTTAAAATCCTTTATCGTTCCTATAATGCTTCTACCAGCATATCCTAAATCATGTTCTCAGTACCACCAATGTTCCTCAGATGTTGATGAATATTGCACAGAAAAAAATGGTTCTGTGGTTAAATAACTACGGGAGATGCTTAATTGAATAAAGTTAGATAGATGTATTTAATGAAATATTTTCAAAGTCTTTACTACACTGATGAGCACTGGTGACTCTCTAAGAGGGACTGTTTAGTGTTTCCCAAACTTATCTGACAACAGAACCCTTGTTTACATAACACCTATTACTTTCTCATGGAATATCTGGAGTGCCTCTAAATACAGTCTTGTAAATGCTGGTCTACAGGACAAAATTTAAACTCCTTAGCATGGCAGAGAAGGCTGCTGGTAATATCATGAAGGTGGCTGATTTGATTTGGGGGCCTATCAGATGGGGAGAAGCCTTGGTAGGAGTCATTGGGGCCCACTGGGTGGGTCAAAACCTCACAGGGGGTGATCAGAAGGTAATTGAGTAAAAGGGGAATTGGATTTGAATAGTGCCCACCTGTCCTGGTTGTCCAGGAAGGGGCAACAAGAGCAGCATTTTTCCAGAAGAGTCTCAAGGGCACACATGGGAATGAGGCTACACCTGGAAGAGTGAAAGCAGAAGTGGACTGCAGTTTCAGCCTTTGCCTTCCCGTTAGCATTGGCCACTTGATCCTCCTCAAAAATTTATTCCCCTTGTATCTTTTCTTCTCACCATCACTTTCTACCCCACAATGCAATCTCTTGCCCTCCCTCTTTCTCCTCCTCCCCTCTAAGTATTTTTGAGACACTCTAATACTCTAAGCTTTTGCTCCACACTCTGGATGTCACAGTGACTTCGTACGTGGTGGTCATCAAGGGAACTAATCAGTAGGACTTAATCGCAGAATGTGAGAACAGGAAGGAATATTTCCAAAGAGTGGCCAGGATGGTGACCCCAGTGGACCAAATGGCCAGGGATCTGTCTGAGGTAATCATGGAGACAAAAAGTGAGCAGAGTACTTCAGTGATATCCAGAGGGCTGCCCTGCAGAGGGAAGAGCTGTACTCTGTCAAAGATTTTTGGACCCAGGCTATCAGCCAGGGAGTTTAACACCTCTCCATACACATAATAGTTGATTGGTCCAACATGAAGGCCAAAAAAGGCCGTTCGCAGTCTGGCCCCTCTTAACCTCCAGTCACTCCCTATCATGATCTAAATAAAGTAGTACATTGGCCTACTTCATGTTTTCTGAACATGTTCACATTTCTTTGACTTTGTACATGTTCTCTCTACATGGTAAAGCCTATTCATCTTTTAAGCCCGCATCAAATATCACGTTCTCAGTGAAGCCTTCACCAGGAAGAATTAATAACCCCTTCCTCCATTCTTCCATAGCCTTTTGATGACTCTACTGTGGTGCTTAACACATTATATTCCAGCATAATTATTTGCTTCTAGGTGAGTCTTTCCTACTCGTTTGAGAGCTTCTTGAGAACAGAAACTGTTTCTTACTTGTCACAACATTCCCAATGTCTAAAGCAGTGCCTGGCATGTGATAGCCACCGAATATATATTTCCCAGAAGGAAAGAAGGGGTTTCATAGGTGATTTCATAAAAGAAAGGCACCAAAGAGATAGATAAAGTCAGGGCATTTAGGTCCAAAGTATGATATACAATGAAAGTATAATAAGCTAAATAAGATAGCATAAAACCACATAACAGAAAAACTGAAAAAAGAAGTTCAAGGAAAAAATTAAACATAGAGTAGAACTTTGGGATTTACGGGTTTAATATAGCTTCAATAATCTGCAAGTGTGCTTCACTGCATTGAAGCTCCACGAGCACAGGGCCTACAAGTGTGTAGCTCAGCTCTCTATCCTCACCCCTTAGCCCAGCGCCTGCTTCATTGTGGGTGCTTGAGAAATTATTGTTGAAGGTCCATGACATGGGGGCAATTTCTAATTCTGCCAAAACAAGTGATTTAGCTAGTGAATGAACTGAACCATATCAAAATGTAAACTTAGTTTTGTCACTCTCTACTCGTGGTTGAGCCTACTAAGGATGTGCAAGGAAAACTTGAAATTTTCAGTTATACCTTTACAGCACTTACGGATGAAAATCAAACAGTCTCAGGATGCATGGCTTGGGATGTATTCCTCACATATCAAAGGTTTGCTGTATAATGTGATTGGAGTGTCAACACTCTGCTATCAGGATATGGCAAAGCAAGTAAACAAAAAGCTGATTTTAAAAATATGGAGCTGAATAAAACAATATATAATGTAAACTAGGCTGTCAAGTGATAAGAACCTAGTAAGCAGGACAAGGAATTACACTTTCTTCTCAAGTGCACATAAATCATTCACAACTATTGTTCATGTATTTGAATTCAAAACTTCTTTTTTAAATTCAATTTATTTAAACAAAAACAAAAATGGTTCATCCATTTCTCCCACTCCCACCCCCAGCCTCTGGTAACCAACAATCTGTTCTCTGTATCTATGAGCTTGCTTTATTTATTTATATATGTTTTTAGATTCCACACATAAGAGAGATTATATGGTATTTGTCTTTCTCTGTCTGATATTTCACTTAGCATAAGGTCACAAATGGCAAGATTTCATTTCTTTTATGGCTGAATAATATTTCATTGTATATATGAACCACAGTTTCATTCATCTATCGATGGACACTTAGGTTGTTTCCATATCTTGGCTATTGTAAATAATGCTGCAGTGAACATGGGGGTGCATGTATCCTTTTGAGTTAGTGTTTTGGTTTTCTGCGGATAAATACCCAGAAGTGGAATTGCTGGTTATATGGTAGTTCTCTTTTTAATTTTTTTTTTCTTTTTGAGGAAGATTAGCCCTGAGCTAACTGCTGCCAATCCTCCTCTTTTTGCTGAGGAAGCCTGGCCCTGAGCTAACATCCATGCCCATCTTCCTCTGCTTTGTATGTGGGACGCCTACCACAGCATGGCTTGCCAAGCAGTGCCATGTCCGCACGCGGGAACCGAACCGGCAAACCCCAGGCTGCCGAAGCGGAACGTGTGCACTTACCGCTGTGCCACCGGGCCGGCCCCTCTTTTTAATTTTTTTGAAGGACTTCCATACTGTTTTCATAGTGGCTGCACCAATTTACATTCCCATCAACAGTGCACAAGTGTTCCCTTTTCCTCATATCCTTGCCAACACTTGTTATTTCTTGTCTTTTTAATAATAGTCATTCTGATGGGTATGAGGTGATATCTCATTGTGGTTTTGATTTGCATTTCCCTAATAACTAGTGATGTTGAACATGTTTTCTTGTGCCTGTTGGCCATCTGTATGTTTTCTTTGGAAAAATGTCTGTTCAGATTGTCCATTTTTAATTGGATTGTTTGGGGTTTTTTTTTTTTTTTTTTTTTGCTATTGAGGTGTGTGAGTTCTTTATATGTTTTGTAACCTCTTATCAGATATATAATTTGCAAATATTTTCTCGCATTCAGTAGGTTGCCTTTTCGTTTTGTTGATGGTTTTGAAGCCGGGTACCTGAGGGTTACTGTAGATATTCAATAAGAACATGATTGCCTTTTTTTTTTTTGAGGAAGATTAGCCCTGAGCTAACATCTGCCACAAATCCTCCTCTTTTTGCTGAGGAAGACTGGCCCTGAACTAACATCCACACCCATCTTCCTCTACTTTATATGTGGGATGCCTGCCACAGCATGGCTTGACAAGTGCTATGTAGGTCTGCGCCCAGGATCCAAACTGGCGAACCCCGGGCTGCTGAAGCGGAATGTGTGAACTTAACCACTGCACCACTTGTCTGGCTCCGATTGCCTTCTGACTTTGTTCCCAACAAAGACATAGATGAATCTTGTCAATCTCCTGTTTCCTTGTTTAACCTGAGGAATGACTAGGGTCTTGAGGCTTTGTGAGTTTGTTTTGTAGAATAAAGAGAATGCCTTCGGGGAGGTTGCGATCATTGGATGGCTGGCCCCCAGCAGCCTTTGCAGATTGCCCATGGACTTATCAGGAGTGACTCCTTTGTTTCCCCAAAACTCCTCCTGCCAATCCCCTTAGCTCTATAAAACACCCCTGCTTTTTGCTCTGGTGAAGGTGGATTTGAGCAAACCCATGCTCCTACCTTCTCATCTTGGCCAACACAAATGGGGCCCTTCTCCATCTCCAAGTGACACTGGCCATGACATCAGTTCCCCTACATTAAACCCAGCATATACAGGGTTAAAACCAAAAGCACTTTCCCTGCTTACTCCTTGGCTTCCTGGCACCAGAATCCACCATCCCCCACAGAGGCAGACAATCAAGGACAGCCACTTGGACTCCATTTCATCTCCTCCCCTTCTCTGCAAGCAGCCTCCCAAGGCAGAACACTGGCTGGTGGGAAAGCTCCAACCAGCAAGCCCACAGGCTCCCCAACCCCGCCCCACAAGCAGACACATTCTTTGCAACCTTTAAACCCCTCGCCTCCCATCTTTCTGGTAGACAAGAAGAGACTAATTTGAGGGCTCATTCTCATCTCCTGGCTGATGTCACCCAAAATGAAAACGCTTTCCTTGCCATGGCCTCGCGTTCCAGTTTTTATTTGACCCCTCTTGTGTGGCAGGTAAAGAACCTATGTTTGTAGCTGGTAACACAAGCACTGACGTCTCAGTGTTTGGCTTGCTGCACACTGGGCACGCAAATTTGAGATTAAGTGATTCAGTATCAGTTTCCTTTGCTGTGCAGAAGCTTTTCAGTTTGATGTAGTCCCACTTGTTTATTTGGCTTTTATTGCTTTTGCTTTTTGTGTCAGATTCAAAAAATCATTGCCAAGACCTATGTCAAGGAGCCGTGTGTGTTTTCTTCCAGGAGTTTTATAGTTTCAGGTCTTACATTCAAGTCTTTAATCCTTTTTGAGTTAATTTTTGTGTGTGGTGTAAGATAGTGGCCCAGTTTTATTCTTTTGCCTGTGGCTGTCCAATTTTCCCAGCACCATTTATTGAAGAGACTGTCCTTTCCCTATTGCATATTCTTGGCTCCTTCATCATAAATTAATTGACTACATATGCATGGATTTATTTCTGGGCTTTCTATTAGGTTCCATTGATCTATGTGTCTGTTTTTATGCAAATACCATACTGTTTTCATTACTATAGCTTTGTAATACAGTTTGAAATCAGGGTGTGTGATGCTTCCAGCTTTGTTCTTCTTTCTCAAGATTGCTTTGGCTGTTTGGGGTCTTTTATGGCTCCACACAAATTTTAGGATTGTTTGTTGTAGTTCTGTGAAAAATGCCATTGGTATTTTGATGGGGAGCATTGACTACGTATATCACTTTGGGCAGTAGGGACATTTTAACAATATTAATTCTTCCAATCCATGAACACAATTCTGTGTTCTTTCCATTTATTTGTGTCTTCTTCAATTTCTCTCTTTAATGTCTTGTAGTTTTCAATATACAGGTCATTCACCTCCTTGGTTAAATTTATTCCTAGATATTTAATTTCTCTTTATGATAATTCACTATTAGTGTGTAGAAATGCAACAGAATTTTGTGTCTTGATTTTGTATCCTGCAACTTTACTGAATTAGTTTATTAGTTCTAAAAGTTTTTTGATGGAGTCTTTAGGGTTTTCTATATATAATATCATGTCATCTGCAAATAGTGACAGTTTTATTTCTTCCTTTTCAATTTGGACACCTTTTATTTATTTTTTCTTGTCTGCTTGCTCTGGCTAGGACTTCCAATTCTATTTTGAATAAAAGTGGTGAGAGTGAGCATCCTTGTTTTGTTCTTGGTCTCAGAGGAAAAGCTTTCACTTTCTCTAAGAATCAACAACAAATTGCTTTTGAATCGATTGTTGACTGTTCTGTTTTTCTGTTATCTTCTCACCTAGAAGGCTGGTCCTTACCTACTCTGGGGCTATAACTTTCTTGATAACTTAGGGCCTTGATAGGTCTTCCTGGATACCTCATTCATTCACTTCATTCAGCAATATTTATTGATCACCTATTACATGCTAGGTGCTGGAGGAAAATAAGTCAGACACCTACCCTGTCCTTAAGAAGCTCAGTCTACTGGATGACTATTCAAACACAGTTGACAGTTATTAATATTGACTTACTATGTAGCAAGCATTCTCACATGCATACTGTATAAAGCTATGCACGTGAAAGAGAAGTGATGATGTCAGGCTACAATAGTAGGTACACGATGAGTACAAGACAACTGGAGGAATTTAAATTGTTGAATTTAAGATTCATTAGGGGGCCGGCCCGGTGGTGCTGTGGTTAAGTTTGCATGTTCTGCTTCGGCTGCCCAGGGTTCGCCGGTTTGGATCCCGGGTGTGGACCAAGCACCGCTTGTCAAGCCATGCTGTGGCAGGTGTCCCACGTATCAAGTAGAGGAAGATGGGCATGAATGTTAGCTCAGGGCCAGCCTTCCTCAGCAAAAAGAGGAGGATTTGTGGCAGATGTTAGCTCAGGACTAATCTTCCTCAAAGAAAAGAAAAATATTCATTAGATTCTTGGTTTTCCAGAAAGTTACTTAAGTCCATAATAAATATGACAAAAAATTATATACTGTTAATCTTGCTTTCGTGACTCTGGACTCTTTCAGAAAGGAATTTAATGTGTTATAAAAGGTTACTGTGGGAAAACCAGTTTTTAAATCAGAAGTAAACCAAGCAGTATGTAACAGACTCTGCTAGTACCCTACCCAATACCTATTATCCCAGTCTTCCTTACTCAGAGAACCCCAACTTGGTTTGGGGCAGCAATAAACCCAATTTCCCATACACATAGCTCAGGGTGGCCACATGACCTAGCTCTGGCCGATAAGATTAAAGCAAAAGTCTACTGGGTGGTGTTTCTAGAAGGGCTATTGTTTTCCTAATAAAGAAAACAATTTAGCTTACCATCCTTTAGCTTTTTGTCTTATACTCTTACCCCTTTCTTCCTGCATAGAACACAGACAAGGTGCTCAGAAGTTGAGCAGCCATTTTACAACCATAAGGATGAAGAAAACCCACTAAAAAGATGGTGAAGCAGGAAGCTAGAAGGATTTTTCTTGAGCAGCTGCACCCACCCTTGTACTGCCTACCTTGGAATTTTTTTGTTAGGGAAAAAACCCATTTTGTTGAGCCACGACAATAGGGTTTCTGTTACATGCAGTCAAATGCAGTCCTAACGAAGCTGGGTATCTGAGGGTTACTGTAGATATTCAATAAGAACATGATTGCCTTTTGACCTTGTTCCCAACACAGGCATAGATGAATCTTGCCAATTTGCTGTTTTCTTAGTTAACTTGAGGGGTGACTCAGGGGTCTTGAGGATTTGTGAGTTTGTTTTGTAGAAGAAAGAGAATGCCTTATGGGAGATTGCAATCACCAGATGGCTGGCCCCCAGCTGCTGTTGACGCCCAGAAGTAAGATTGTCCAGGGACTTACAAGGAGTGACCCCTTTGTTTCTCCGAAGTTCCTCCTGCCAAACCCCTTAGCTCTATAAAACCTCTCATTTTCTGCTCTTATTAAGGCAGATTTGAGCAAACCCATGCTGCCACCTTCTAGTTTTGGCCAATTCCAATAAAACTTTCTCCTTCTCCAAGCACTAATGTCTCAGTGATTGGCTTACTGCACATCAGGCACATGAATTTGAGATTAAGAGGTTCATTATCACAACTGATAAACTGTACCTCGAAAGGGAAACGTTTGCAAGAAAAATATTTTACTTTTTATTAGGAGAAAGAGAAAAAGTCTTTCTTCTGATTTGAAAAGCAATGATATTGTCTGCAAAAAGAAAGGTACTTTTCTTTTCTTGGTCTGTACTTGCCCATGGTGGAGAGCAAAAAATCTAGGAAAGAAGGAGACATAAGCTAACTCCTGCCCTCTGATCAAGTGGAACCAAGATATAGATTTCTCTTGGGGGCCGGCCCCATGGCCTAGTGGTTAAGTTCGGTGTGCTCTGCTTCAGCAGCCCAGGTTTGCAGGTTCAAATCCCAGGTGTGGACGTATACCACTCATCAGCCATGCTGTGGTGGTGACCCACATATAAAATACAGGAATATTGGCACAGATTTTAGATCAGGGCTAATCTCCCTCAAGCAAAAATAAAGAAGAAGATTGGCAACAGATGTTGCCAGGGCTAATCTTCCCAGGAAAAAAGAGAGAGAGAGAGAGATTTCTCTTATTAGGGTAGTGTCTCTTAAAATGCGTCTTGGCATAGTAGGTTCTTGAGATGCACCTCAGGAAAAAAGAAAGAAAGAAAGAAAAGTTTCCTTAGTCAATAAGTTTGATAGATATTGCATACAGAACCTTTTCCTCTTAGAAAATCACAGTGGGCATTACAATGTTAAAGGCTCTGGGTAAATCTTGTAGCAAAGAAATCTGCTTAGCGTCATTTAGCCCAATCCCTCAAAAACTTGGTAACACCTATTACTAAACTAGAAGATGCACTTTGGGAAACTGCATTAGAGAAATGAATAAAGACAAAACCTTGTAAAATCAAACTGGCTTAAATCCTCAAAAAACCCAGAGCAATGGCTACCCTCTAGAAAGGAATCCAGCAAGACTCAGTGTGGGTAAAAAGACATATTTTATTCACTTTGGAGGTAAAGGGAATGAGGCTTACAATGAACAGTAAGTGAAATACCAGTGAGAAGTACACAGATTGAGCAGGTGCCAGCAGCATGATGTCCCCTGAGAGGGCATTAGTTGATTTTTATCTTGAGTTTTCCAAGTACATCTGGTTTCTCCTTCCCATCAGTAGATCTAAGAGCACTACTAGGGCCTCAAACCATAGTACACAACGTACAGTAATAACCCCAGAAGGATTTCATCTTCCTCTTTCTCTTGGACAGTTGCCACATTTAATAATTTACACTTTGACTCAAGGAGGGATGATTTTTCTTCTTCCCACTTGTGACCTAAATACATAAGTTCTGGCAATCAAACACATACCAAGGTGCCCTCACAGACAGCCTCATTCTTTGGTTGTACTCAAGTATTTTTGCACTTCTTTTTGGTGACAAGCCATCTCTCAGCTCAAATGGGAAATAACAGCCCTATAGGTTATGTATGGCAAGTCACCCATTCAATGAGTTATTCTGAAATCTTTGGAAAGAGGTAGCAGCATCTAAGAACTCGAAGGGAAGGAAGAATATAAATGAATGTAAACAGTTCTTGATTACAAAAGCTATTTGAGATTGGCCTCTTTAGTTCACTCATTGGCTAATATCTTTTGTATGCATAGATCCAGGCTGGCAGGGAATCAAGTATTTTTATTATCTATCTGAGTGTCTTGTCCTCCTTGAATTCCCTTAGGCATTTGACACTGTTGCTTACTTTCTTAATTTTTCTTCTTTTCTTTCATTCAAAGGTTTTTTTTTTATTAAGTTTTATAAGTCCTTCTTTTTGAAATTCTCTTCTCCCTTGATGCAATGCCAGAGTCCCAATTTGTTTCTTCCCAGTCCATCACTATGGTCATCTCTCAGTGATCAGTTCTTAGACTTCTGCTTCTCACATTCAAGGGTTCATTCTTTGTCATGATCTTAACTATCACTTCTAAGCAGCACCAAATCCAAATCTGGAATTCTGGCTCCTCATCCAGCTACACTAAAGTTGAGAACTGTTGAAAAGAGGTTCCCACCCATGGGAACTATACATGATATTTCTTCATCCATTACTTCTGTACTTCTCAACAGCCCTGCCAAACAGGTATCACCATTCCCAATTTACCAATGAGGAAACTGAAGCTCAGAGAGATTAAGTAACTTGTCTGAGATCATGCAGCTGTTGAGTAGCAGATCAAAGATTCAAAGCCACGTCTGGTTATCTGACTAAAATTGCTTGTTCTTTCTACTACTCCTTATCACTTCCTTCACCAAAATGCTGGCTTTCATCACATCAATGAAGAAAAACAGAGTCATAGGTAAAACATTTAGCCTAACCAGTTGGGGGCTATGGGATGAAGTAGTAGGAAATGTGGGGGAAGTGAAAGTTCAGATGTACCACCTTCTCCTCCTCTCCACATCCAGGTTAGACTTACAAGTAGGCCAAGTAGTGAGTAGCTAGTGTATTGAGATGTGAGAGATGCTGGACAGGCCTACTTTCCTTCAAAACATCTTTCTAATACCCTCCCTACCTCTACTACTCCTAAAGTGCCCCCTAGATCTTTAGGTTCGTTAAGGTTCCTGTGGCCTCTTAACATGGAAATATACTCAGGAGAAGAAACATTAAACTGAATTACTGACATATAATCATTCAGCAAATATTTACTAAGCACCATTTATTAAGCAAATGGGATGATATAATAACAACCATTTATATTTGCTTAGCTCTCTAGATTTTCAGAGCCTTACCATGATCTGAAGTACTTAAAGCTGAGGTTATGATCCTCATTTTACAGATGATGAAATTGTGGCTGAGAGAGTCTGACTGACTCACCCAAGTGACACACCTGAGTCCCACTTTCATAACCAGGGCTCAAACTTGGGTTTTCTGATTTTCAGTCCTATGCTCTTTCATGATCACAGTAACTCACGGGGTTTACAGGTGGGAACTCAAAACAAACATATATAAAGAGTCAAATAACAATTCCAGATAATAGTATAAGTAATATCAAAAGACAAAAAAGATAGCACAACTAGAAGGACCTACAACTAGAATATACAACTATGTACTGGGGGGCTTTGGGGAGAAAGAAAAAAAAAGGAAGAAGATTGGCAACAGATGTTAGCTCAGGTGCCAATCTTTAAAAAAAAAAAAAGACAAGGAAGTGTCAAATGACTAACATGGACAATAATTATTGCAGATGACCAGGAAGGTCACTGTGGGTAAGAGTTAGCAGGATTTCAACTTGTGTTGAAGATGCTAAGGAACCATGAAAGAGTTTTGAGTAAGACAATGAAACTGTGAAAGCAGTCCTTGGGCTGCTCAATCTGGCAATATACATTGTACAGGATGCATTCAGGTGAGGAGAGACTGGAGGTAAGGAAGACCAGTTAGGAGGCTGTGACAGTCAGTCGAGGATCAGGTGACAAGAGTTTGTATTAGAATGGTAGCACTGGGACCATAAGGGAAGGTCAATTGTAATTGATATGATGAAAAAAGAAATGGTTAGAATCTCCTGAAATAGGGAGGGAGAAGAGTTGAATTTGCCTGAGAGTTTTGAAGCTTAGGTGACTTGAGGAAAGAAGACGCCATGAACAGAAATGAGCAAGACAGGTAGGGAAACCGGTTCAGGGAGGTTAGTTTTTGACATCTTGGGTTGAAAGTAACAATGGAAGATCCAAGTGAAACTGTTCAGTGGGCAATTAAAGATATCAAGGTGGAACCTGGGAGAAGGTCAGGCCTAGAGCTGAGTTGACATGGTGTAGTGGAAGGAGATCTGGGAGCCAGGGGACCTGAGGTCTATTCTCTGCTCTGCTACTAACTTGCTAAGTCATGGGTAAGTCATCTCTGGGCCTGTTTCCTCCTGTGTAAAGTGAGAGGGTGCCCAGGCCCTAGAAGATTCCTAAGATAACAAGTACTCTCAAGGACTATGAGTCAAGTGAATTGTATTCACGTGCATATATGTTGTCTCCAAGAGAAAATCAAGCATCAGATGGGGAGAGGAAATTAAATAATCCCCAAATGCTATGACTATGACAGATCTCAGACCTCTGTTCACTTAGTGAGTAAAAGAGAAAGAGAAGCCAGCAAAGAGAGAGGAAGTAATAAGAGAGAGAAAAGTAGGAGGAGAGAAATTTTAAAGCAAGGGAATAAAATAGGGAACTAAAATTAAAAGTGTTACAATAAATGGAAGAAATATTTATGTCAAATATGACAAAGGGTTAACATGTATGTTAAATACATTAAGAATATGTTTAGGGCCGGCCCCGTGGCTGAGCAGTTAAGTCCACGTGCTCCACTGCAGCGGCCCAGGGTTTCGCTGGTTCGGGTCCGAGGCGCAGACATGGCACTGCTCGTCAGGCCACGTTGAGGCGGCGTCCCACATGACACAACTACAAGGACGTGCAACTAAGATATACAACTATGTGCCGGGAGGATTTAGGGAGATAAAGCAGAAAAAAAAAAAAAGAATATGTTTAGATATATAAGAAAACCACTAAGATGTCAGTTGGAGAAGGATATGAACAGATAGTTCACACAAGAGGATATGCAAATAGTAAGCCTATGGGAAAGTGTTTAATCCCATGAGTATCAAGGAAATGAAATTGATGAATACTGTTTAAGCCATCCAAAAAGATTTTTATAAAGTCCAAGCTAGAGCTGCAAGGGAACTGGAACACTCATGTATTATTGTGGCGCTGAAAATTTATGCAGTCCTTTTGGAAATCAAGATCCATAAAAATGTTCATGCTCTGATCTGGTAATCCCACTCCAGGAGACTTGTCCTACGAACAGAACTACAAAGAGGAAAAAAGCCATACGCATTAAGATGTTCAAAGCACAGAAAAATTGGGAGTTATCTAAATGCCCAATAATAGGGGAATAGTCAAATAAAATATAGCCTACAAAAATGTAATTTTATGCAGCCACTGAAATGATAAACATGAAAGACTGTAGCACAAGGAGAGTATTTACAATAAAAAGTTTCTTAAGAGCAGAATTTTAAGATATACATACACTATGATTACACTTATGTAAAATATATATATATATAATACAAATTGAAAAAGCACAGAACATGGAAAAATGAAAGCAATTGTCTAGGGTTTAGAAGTATAGATGAATATTTTATTTCAAAATTTCCTTTGATATTGTCATAGTGGAATTTTTTAATGTTTTTATAAAAGATTTTAAAGAGGACGTGCAACGGGGTCAAGTGAAGTAGAGAAGTCAAAGAGGATGAAGGTAGAGAAAAGACCATTAAAGGTCTTCCTTATGAGGTAATTTGTGTTATAGGTACAGAAAAGTGTAGGAAGGAAACCAGATTTAGAGAGTTAAGGGGGTGACTCTGGTGAGGAAATGAGGTTTATGGTACTCTTTCTAGAAATGTGACAATGAAATGAATAAGATGAATAGAAGGGTAGCTAGAAGAGATAGCAGGGTCAAGGTAATAGTGGTAACACTTTATTTTTGTTTAGTTGTTTTTTTTTTTTTTACAGATGGGATGAAATCAGTTATGGAAGAGACTGAAAATGATGAAGAGGGATAAACAAAGGAACTAGAAAGAGGGCCACCTCTTATTCTGGGACTGGAGGGAAGAAAGGGAGAAAGACAAGATGGATATAGAAGTAGAGTTAACGTGAATGAAGCAGAGAGAAGTTGAGGTATTAGATCTCAGTTTTGCAGGAGGCAAGGTAACTCTTAAGGGGTCATAGGGTAGGATGAAGTTGGGGCCTTGAGAAGGTAGAAAAGACAGGAAACAGTTGCTCTGGAATGTTCACTAGGAAGTCAGCAAGCTAAGAGGAATGGGGGCTTAGATGAAGTTCAAAGACATGAAGTTTCAGTGGGTCAAGCCAGCCTTGTGCTCTGGCTTCATCTGCTATCTTCTCCAGTCCTAGGAGACAGAAGAAGATTGGCCTAAGGTGAAAGTCAAGGCATTTAATTAAAGTGAGAATGTGAGAGAAGGCAGCCCTAAAGTAGCAGACCACAAAGTCTGGCCAGTTAGTCTCAATTAAGCATAAAAAAGCTAAGTGGACTTGAGAAAGGGAGGAGGCTGGGTCAGTTGTGATGGAGAGAGCAGCTTTACTGGGTGGGACTGATGGGTAGGAGAGATGATAGGCAAGGAGGCTGCGATCACAGAAATAAACGGGAGAGAGTGCAGATGAGGAACAGGGTATGTAACAGTCTAGGCAGTGGCCATGAGATTGGGAGACTAAGAAGAAGGTCAGTTCATTTACTCCTAACAGAAGGGGTCCTGGGTAACAGACAGGTTCTGGATATCCAGGGAGGAAGAGGGAGCACTTAAAAGAATGCAAAGAGGCACTTAGGGCATTGAAGTCATTTTTTTCCTGCAGACCAGTCCCAACCTTCCTCTCCAGAGAGACCCCTTAGCAGCAAATAGGCAAGTAAGAGATCAGAGACAGGTCAGCAAGGGTAGCGAGGGTAGGGCAAAAAAAAGGGAAGGCTGAAGACTCAGGAGACCAATGCGCTAGAAGGTGATTTCAGAGGGGGTGCCTAGAAGTGTAAGCCCACCCTTCTCACAAATGCCAGCTCAGAAACTCTTATTTCCCAAGGCTTGGAGGTTAGCTCCCCAAGTTCCATACTCTGCCGCCCCCACCCCACCCCCCGCCATCAACTCCCATAAGCCCATAAGCACTAAGTCCACGCTGGTGGGAAGTGACTGGATGGGAGACTCTGAGGGGAGCCGTCCAGTTCCAGTTCCCTGCCCTGGCCTTGAAATCCTAAAGCTTGATCTGCAACAGCTGGTTACAGATTTATCACGTATCTAGGGCAGAAGCTAGAGAAAGGGGAGAGGCCAGTGCAGAGTCAGCTCTGGGCATCGATCCCTGTCACCACCCCAACCACTGCACAAACCTGCTCCACCCCTTCGTGCCAGAACTTACAGCCATAGACACAAGAGCTCCTCCCTCTCATTCTGAGCCATCCCCTCTTCCTTTCATTAAGTATGAGAGCTGTTAAATATGCTCTCAGCAAATATCATAAAGGAGGTCCATCCCCATTTCTGGTCCAAAGGCTATCAGCTTGGGCCCCACCCCCTGGGGCTCCTCAGGGTCCCCCCGCCCCATGGTATGACGCAGGGCTCCCTCTCTACCTCGTGGCTATACACCAGTTCAACAGTGCCATGCCTCCAGCTGCATGTGGGGACCCTGACATGCAGGCTGTCTGGGATTGTGCCCTATTTTAGCACCTTGGTAGGCAAGGCTATCCTGTCTTTGAGGGGAAACTAGGAAGTGGGTGTGGTTGCTACATATGTCACATCCTTGGCATCTGTGATATACTGTTGCCCCCACTTCCTGACTCTGACTATCACCAGCAGATAAGCCAGGCCAATCCTGAGATTACTTCAGCTTCTCCACCCCTCCAGTTGAATGCTCTGGTCTGGAGGAACACATGCTACACAAGGATGTGCAGGAAAAGGGAGGGGGAAGGAGGACTGGGGAAGATTTCCAGGAAGGCTTATAGGATCAAGAAACAGGACAAATGGCCCCAGGAAGAGGACAGAAACAAAGAGAAAGAAGTAGAGGAGGAAGAGCGGCTGCTACCCACTTTGGCTAAAAAGGAGAGGCCAGCTGAAGGGTTTATGGGCATCACACATGACTTCCCTGGCTTCCTCTAACCCTCAGGGTGAGGGCCTCTCTCCAGGGCCTGGAAAAGAGGAGGAAGCAGCCATATCATCACATGCCACTATTAGGTTCCGTCGCCTCTACCCTGCACTCACCCCCTTTTCTCTCACTTCCTGGCTTCCAGTGTTACAATGTACCTGCCCTAGGGGTAGGGCACCCTCCGTCCTAGGGGGTGGCTGTCCACCTGCAGCTGCTATCCTCAGGCAGGGACACCAGTGCCAGGGAGGAGGCAGCCATGGGGGGCCGGGGGCCGCCACGACTGCAGAGCTGCCAGAGCTGACGTCGATACTTGTTCCCAGTGAGCAGGTAGAGCACAGGATCCAGGCAGCTGTTGGCACTGGCCAGGGGCCGAGTCACTTTGTAGACCACGTTGACAATGTTCAGCACCTGGCAGTCAGCTTCCAACAGCCTTGCCATGTAATAAATGGTGCGGGTGATGTGGAAAGGCACAAAGCAGACAGCAAAGACAGTCAGCGCCACAGCAATGGTGCGGAGAGAACGCAGACGAGAAGATGACTGGGCAGCCCCTGGCAAGGGCCGATACAGGCGCCGGGCCATGAGCCCATAGCAGACAAGAGTGACCAGGCAGGGCACGCCAAAGAGCAGCCCCATGATTGCTGAGCTGAAGTACACATAGTGGTCAAATTCCTCAGGCCGAGTGGTGTCATGGCACAGGATGGTGTCCCCCTTGGTGCTGGTTGTGACAAAGAACAGGTTGGGTACAAGGCAGCTGGCTACGACCAACCAAACTGCCAGGCAAAGAAGGCTTGCAAAGTGTGAACAGCCCCAGCGTAGTGCCTGCAGCGGGTGGCAGATGCCCAGGTAGCGGTGTACACTGATGCAGGTGAGGAAAAGGATGCTGCAGTAGAGGTTCCAATAGAAGAGAAAGCGGATGAACTTGCAGAGCCCAGGGCCAAAGGGCCAGTGGTTGCGGGCTGCATAATAGTAGATGAGGGTGGGCAGCGACAGCACATAGAAAGTGTCTGACAAGGCCAGGTGGAACATGTAGGTGGCCGTTGCATCCCAGGGTCGGAGGCGAAAGAGGAAGAGCCAGAGGGTAGGGGCATTGAGGCCTAGGCCCAGCACAAAGACAACTGCGTAGCTTACAGGCAGCAGGATGAACTTGAACTCCTCATCAAACTGGCAGTCCAGCTCCACCTCACTTGTGCCAGGATCTGTGGTCAGGCCTAGGGCTGTGGGCGACGAGGACTCTGCATTGGCCATGGTCCCCCTAAAGGTGGAAAGGGCAGAAGTGAGGGTGACTGGATTTCCCTGCCCTCCCCCAAGCCCCTTCCCGGGGCAAAAAAAGTAGAGAATGGGGAGGGCAGTGTTCGAAGCATTAGAGGAGCTGAGAGGAGTGCATTCAGGTGCAACCCAGGCCAGCCTGGCCCCTGCCCAAGCTCTCTTGGTTCAGCCCGGGGAGTGGTGGGCAGTAGGCAGTGCTGGGGCTCAGGAGGGCAGTCAGCGGATTTGGGTTGTTCTCATTCTGCAGCTGACTCTGTCCTTCAGAGCTTGGCTAGCTGAAGGGGGTGGAGACTTACCAGGACTGTCCAATGTGGGAAGACACCCAGACCCAAATTATCTCCTAGCTCATCACAACAGCTGTGTCCCTGTGAATAGGGCATCTCTCCACATGGTGACTTCATCTCTCCTCTCACCCTCATCCCTGTGTCTCCATACTACAGTTACCTCTGACATCTTCCCCCAGCCTGGTCTAGCCCAGGAAACCCATCGCCACCCATACCTAAGAAACTTGGCACGTCTCCTACCTGGTCCCCTTGAAGCTGAGCCCAGCTGACTGTCACCCTTCCCTTTGGCAACCAAAGGGCATATCCAAGGGGGCGGGGTTAGGGGTGGGGCCTATCCCTCCTCCTGTCCTGGGAGATTGTCAGAGCTAGAAAGGCTCATTGAGATCTTCTAGTCCAACCCACTCACTGTACAGATTGCGAAACTGCGGCCCAGCGAGATTACTATTTAACAGCTTCTAAATGACTGTAGGAGGGAATATACAAGGAAATGTCTGAGTTTACAGATGAAGAGCCAGGCCACTGGAGATAACTAAAACTATAGGAAGTTTGTACAAATCTGTGCAAGTGTGCAGAAGCGTGGGAAATGAATACTAACATGGGCAAGTGCAAGATAACATTGAAAAATTTTAGAAAATCTGAACTACTGATGTAAATCTTAACTCCATGTGCATATAATTATAACAAATGCTTATACAGCACTATGTGCAAGGCATAGTTCTAAGTGCTTTATACTTATTAACGGCCCCACAGGCTCTCTATGAAGAAGATATTGTCCCTACTTTGTTGATGAGAAAACTAAGGCACAGAGAGTTTAAGTAGTTTGCTAATTAGTGGTACGGTCAAGGTTTGAACACAGGCAGGTGTGCCTTTAAACCAGGCATCCATGTCCTAATTGCTATGCTTAGCTGCCTTTCTAAGCCCCTGGCCATAGTCCAGGAAGGATAAAGAAATATTTCCTGAGAGCCTACTATGTGCTTTATCAAGTTCAAGGCACTGATAGTTCACTAGTAGTGAACAAAACAGACAAAAATCCCTACTCTGCTGGAGCTTGCATACTAGTGGGAGGGAAAAGATAATAAAATTAACAAGTAAAATATACAGATTGTGATCGTTGTTATAGAGAAAAATAAAGGAGGAAGGGGGAATAGAGAAGGAAGGACAAGGGGAATAAAGAAGGGTGCTGTTTTAAATATTAGGGGGACTGTTGAATAAAGACCAGGTGGTTGTGAGGAAGAGGAAACATAGAGAGTTTGGTGGGGACCAGATCATGAAGGTCCTTGGAAGCCATTGTGAGGACTCCTTGGCTTTTACTTTCAATGAATGGGAAACCATTGGGAGTTTACAAGAAAGTGTCAGAATCTGATTTACATTTGAGAAGGATCACTGCCTAGCTTTACGTTGAGAATAGACTGCAGGGCTGGGGGTGTGGGAGGAAGACCAGTTTGGAGGCTACTGCCAATAGAGATGATGGTAGCTTAGACCAAGGTGGTGGAAGTGGTGAGAAGTTGTGAGATTCTGGCTAGATTGTGAAAGTGGAGACAAGATTTACCGATGTGGGGTATGAGAGAAAGAGAGGTGTCAACAATGACTCCAAGACTTCTGGCCTGAGCAACTGGAAAAATGGACTTACTGTTGACAGAGATGGGGAAGGCTGCGAGAGGAGCAGGTTTGGGGAAAGACTGAGAGTTCGTTTTTCAGCCTGTCAAATTTAACATGCCTATTACACACACAAGAGGAGATGGCGAGGAGGCAGTTCACTCCTCCCCAAGGATGCTAGCCAGCATGCTTCCCTTACAGATTCCACCCCTTCCTACACACTACTGCTCATCCCTCTCTATTACTCCAGGAGCCCCTGTCTGAGTACAGCAGAGAAAATGCAGAGAGCAAGCCTACATGTTCGAGAGCTGAATGCCGGGGAACACCAAATTGTCAGGAGCTCTGGGCCTGGGACTCCTGGGGCTAACTAAGGCTCCGTGATCATGAGGTCTTAGGCACAGGAGGTAAGCTCTGGGCCTGGAGGACGCGAAGCATGAGGTGAGTGGTGCTCTCGGGGAGGAGGAGCAGGCTGGAGCAGAATCCACTCTGAAGGGAGCTGGGAAGCAATGGGAACTTTGAACCTGACCTTCAGGTCCTGAAAATGTTGCCCAGTTGGATCCTGAGAGTGAGAGGAGGAGGGAGGCCTTCAAAGGAGGCTCTAGAATGGAGATCCTTGCTCTGTGGCAGGGTGAGGGGCACACAGAAGGTAGGCATGGAGGAAGCAGTCGTAGCCTGAGTTCTAGACAGCTGACTGCTGTGATATTACATAGAAGGTCCAGGTGTTTGGAGCCAGGCAGACTTGAATTCAAATCCTTATTCTCCCACGTATTAGTTGTGCGACCCTGGACACCTCTTTGTAACTTAGTTTTCTCACCAGTGAAATGGGGATAATAATACCATCTTTAGGGTTTCCTGAATATTGAACTGGTTAGTAGGTGTGAAAACACTTTGTAAAAACCATACGATGTTGCTAATCTACAAGGTATTTTGTACTATCACTTTGGTTCCAGGGATGAAGCTGGCCTCTTCAGAGGAGGACAAGCATGATTTGAGGCTTAGCATACACCCACGGGGACATTCCATCCATACACTAGAGATGCCCCAGTCTGAGCCAGCTTCCTGCTCCTACTGCTTCAAACTGGCTTAGCTCTGCTAGGTTTCTGCTGGTCCCCGGACACTGCTGCTGCCACCACTGCCCCCCAGCGGCTACTTCAGGAAAAGACCTCGCCCAACATTCCTCAACCCGACTACTAACGCCCCCACGGGCCAAAAGGAATGATTTGTGCCTTATGAAACGCTGCAGACCAGACTCACTCTCTTCTGCGAAACTCTTCCCCACTTTCATTTCTGGGACTTTGCATTACTCTGGTTCTCCTATTCCTCTGGATGTCCCCTCTGACTCTTTCCCTGGCTCCTTCCACCAAACGTGACCCTTCCCCAGGGCTTAATCCTAGAGCCTCTTTTCCTCTCTCCTTTCCTTCCCTCCCCTCTTCTCTCCTTCCCTCTCCCCAATCTCCCCCTTTTCCCGGACTCCACCATTTCTCTTACTCTCTCTCAACATCTTTCATGATTTAACTTAGAAGTTATGAATAATTATAATGACCAATGAGACTCTAGCATACAGGTCTCTCGCTAATCAAAATTTCTCTCTCACAGTCTTATCACAATTGATTTCTACTGAGATTATGGCACATATCACAAACTGCCTAGAATTCTACTCATTTGTATTTCTGTCCATCTCCTCCTGATCTTCCCACCCCTACAGCAGACCCAGCGCTCCTTGAGGACAGGCACCTGGCTTAACCTCTTTCCCACAGTCTTCCAGGTAAAGTTATGATTACATATGTTGCAGGTACTTTTTTTTCCAAATTGTATGTCTCGTTGTCCAAAAAATTGCCTTTCAATTCAGAGTTAAGAAAACAGATACCTTGCACATAGTAGGTGTGCAATACATGCTTGTTGAGTGAATGAATGATTCAGTTATAGTTTGTTGAATTGAATAATTCCCACATCTATAATCTAAGCCCTGCATATATTGTTTGCTGTAGGACATATCCACTTGGGTATCTCATTGACATATAGAATTTAGTATGTCAGGCAAAGTTTCTTGCCTTCTTCCCCCTGACAGAGATAAATAAGATGTATGGATACCATTGTTGCTGATACCCTTCCGTTCCCCTACTCCTCCAGTCTTTCCAGTCCTCTCCCTCTTGGCTCCTCACATCTAATATTCATAAATGTCTTGATGACAGTTTCTCTGCAATGTTTGCTATTTCCTTGGGGCCTAAAGAAGGAAAAGGAGGAAAGGCATGGTTTCTAATCTCTTTCTCTGAGTTGAGGGAGGGGCAACGAAGGAGAGGGAGGGAGAAGGAAGGGAGGAAGGAAAGGGGGAGGGAAAGAAAGAAATGAGGGAGGGAAGGTAAGTGAAATGGTGAGGAAAATGCAGGCTTTGGAGTCAGACAGACCTAGAGTTTAACTCTGGCTCCGTCATCTACCAGCTATATTACTGTGGATAAGTCTTCCCGAACCTCCATCTTCTCAAATGTAGAATGCGGATACTAGCACCTATCTTGTGGTGAGGAGAAAATGAGGCAATGCGTGTAATGCATAGTGTCTGGCAGTTATCATCCTCTTTGGCATTAGGAATTAAAATATAGGTGAATTTGGAGGGTGTTAGAGGTTAGGAAATTCACCCCAATTGCTTGAGTTTTCTTTAGGAAGTGAAAAAATGAGGTCACCTGCTAAGAATAAGGTGCAGTGTGGAGTGGAACAAGACAGTCACTCAGCCTTGATGGAAAGAAGCAGTAACGGGAAACTCTAGATAATCCAAACTTACGAGTAAAATCATGAGAAAGTGACTGGCTCCATATAACTGCACCCAAGTTAGCCTTGTCCGGGTGTCTTTTCTGTAGCGGTCCGTTTAGTCTTTCTAAATGTCTGTTCTTCGTCTCCAGCAAGGCTGTTAACAGCTTTAGCGCAGAGACCAGGACTGCTGTGTCCAGCACCTAGGACAGCGTGGGAAGCTTCTGTTTCTACCATTTGATTCATCTGTCTCCTTCCCATCCTCCCTCACCGAGCCAGCGCTGTCGTCCAGATTCCACTTAAGTCTGCTGGTATGCTTCAGTTGCAATGACAGAAAATTCCAATTCAGCTGACAGAAAAATAAGGAAACTTATTATCTTGCATCCAAGTCCAGTAATGGGCAGCTTTGGAGCTGGCTAATTCAACGATTCAACGTCATTAAAAAAATCCTGATTCTTTCCATCTTTCTGATCTGCAACCCTCAGCATCTTGTTTAGCAACTCTCATGATCACAAGCTGGCTGTTGCAGTTCAGGCACTGCATCCAAACATGGTCATATTCAACGGTAGGAGAGGAAGGCCTCTCTTCCTGTGTGTTTATTTTTATTACTCAGGAAACCTTTCCCAGAATCTTCCTAGCATACTTCCCCTCACATCTCAGTGGCCTAAATTTCATCATGCCTATAACTAAACTAGTCACTGGAAAGAGGGATGAAATGACCATGACTAGCTTAGAGGAGCAGAGAACTATGTGGAGGAGGGTGGACTACCTAAAAAAAGGGGATTTTGCCCACAAGAAGGAAGGGGGAGTTGGCTATTGAGTTGATAAACAATCCTATCTGCTATAACACCTTAATGAATAACCAACCCCTTCCTCACTCAGAGAGCTGATAATCACTTCCTAACTGGAAGTCCTGGTTGGGAATATGATTGGGGATGCAGAGTGAGGGTGGGTAGGGACCTGAAAATACCTCTCCCATCAGTCTATCATAGGGGCCAGAAGCTCCATAATTAGAGATGCATTCCTTTGCCTTCTCACTCTTGTCTCCTCATAAAATGCAAATACTCTTGCTCAAAATGAAACTATGATGACAGCTCTCTTTGGGAGACTACTAAGTGAAAGGGACACAAGAAATTTTCTGGGGCAATGGAAATGGTCTATATCTTGATCTGGGTGGCAGTTATATGTGTGTATATATAGGCGTATTAGTTTCCTGTTGCTGCTGTGAAAAATTGGTGGCTTAAAACAGTACACTTATTCTCTTACAGTTCTGAAGGTCAGAAGTTCAAAATCAGTTTCCCAGGGCCAAAATCAAGATCTCAGCAGGGCTGCGCCTGAACTGCAACAGCCACCTTGCAACCACGAGAGACTAGGGGAGAAGCTGTGTTCCTGTCTTTTCCAGCTTCTAGAGCTGCATTCCTTGACTGCGGCCCCTTCCTCCATCTTCAAAGCCAGCAGCACAGCATCTTGCTTCAGTCCTCATATTGCCCTCTATCTCTGTAGTCAAATCTCCCTCTGCTTCCCTCTTACAAAGAGACTAGTGATTACATTTAGAGCCCACTCAGATGATCCAAAATAATCTTCCCATCTCAAGATCCTTAATTCAATCACATCTGCAAAGTCCCCTTTGCCAGATAAGGCAACATTCATAGGTTCCAGGGATTAGGACCTGATATCTTTGGGGCCATTATTCAGCCTACCACAGGAGGTAAAAATTCATCAAGCTGTGCAATTAAGATTTATGCATTTTATTGTTTGTGAATTATATTTTAGTCAAGAAATGCACATACTCCTGGAAAAGAGAGAATGATTTCAGTTCAATCATAATAATGAATTAATTGACCTACTAGATCTACTTTCTTTCTGCTAGAGGACCATGGACCTGAGTTGAAAGAGGAGATAAGCCTCAAGTGTGGGTCTAAAGACAAAAATGAGCTGAGGGCTAGTCCAAAGGTACATTCATTCTGACTTTTCACATTCCCCACAGACACCAAACTTGGCAAGTATATGACTCTTTCCTGTCTGTCCAGCATTAGTTTCAATCCCACTATGGTCCCTGCAGTCTGGGCCTCTAGCTTTCCCTGAAAATCCCTAAGAAGAGAGTTACAGCAACTAAATGACAAGGCCCTGGGGTGCATACTGGCAAGGAATGGCAAAAGCTAACATAGGTAGCTGTGCAAAGGGAATACAGGACAGCCTTCCAGTACCCACAGTGTGGAGCGGGAGGCAGGGAAGGCCCAGCCCTCTTAGCCACAGCCATAGGCATCCTCTGAGAAATGGACACCTGTTGCAAAGGGTGAGGGCTGCGTCTACGGATAGATACTACAGATGAGCCAGCTCAACGGGGAGGTGAGAGGGGGAAGGGTCCTGTATCCCCAGAGCTTGGAGGTTCTGTCTCTACATTCTCCATGTCTGTGAAGCCTGGGCCTGGGGCTGGGCCCTATGGGAAGGACAGCCAAGAAAGGAAGATTACTTTTGTTGCTGCCATTGTGGGGGTCTTGGCAGCTGTAGGACAGAAATATCTCTAATTCCATGAGCGGTCATATGAGGCAAGGGAAGCTGCTTAGAGCCTATAGCACGGACTTAGTTTCAGGGATTGGAGAGAGTCAAGAGAGCTGGGGGTAGGGTTTACTCTAGGTGGGGGTGATACAGATGTCAATCGCCTAATCCCTCCACATACAATATCTTGCCAGGAGAACGTGCCCCTGGGCCAAGAATCCTTTGTTACTTTCCTCTCCAACAAGAGAAGTTCAAGGCTCACAGACATGTGCACACAGCTCAATACACTCAGCCTCCCATTCCCCACCCCACCCCCATTCAGGAGATTTACTCCTGCTGTGCACCTAAGCTGGGATAATCAGAGTTTCTAAACATCAAGCTTCAAGAGTCCCAAGTCCCAAGCGGTGGGGGGCTGGGGAAGGGGTACTCTTTCCCATACCCTTGGCTTTTGTGTGGCCTGTAATGGCTGATCAAGAGATATAGAAAGATAAGTGTGACACAAGGCTCTCCTTTCAGAATCACAAAGGCCTAAACTTTGAGCTCTCCTATTTCTAGCCCTCATCATGCTTTTCCTCTAATGTCTTTGACTCCCCTTTGATCCCAGTGCTCAGGTTCAAAGCCTCACAAGGCCAAAACCCTGTAGTTTCCCTTCTCAAGCTCCCCTGATTTTAACACCATCAGATTCAACTCCCTACCCCCACCCTGTCCCAGCAGCAAGAGCCTTCTAATCTTTTAGCTACTAATCTTTTAGCCACTAATCTGCTTTCCAAACTCTTGGCACCTGAGCTATTTATAAAACAGTGTTTTATGCCCCCCCCCGCCCCCCGCTGTCAGAACCCTATTCTTCTCCCCTGACCCCCACCAATCTAAACACTCAGAGGACCTTGAGTATAAGAAGCTGGGGAGGTGAGCATAGCAACCAGAGCTGGAGACGTATGTGAGCTTCATCTCTCTCCCCAGGTAATAGTCCAAAGTCCTCTATTTCCAGCCCATACTAGGTCCCATATCCCTTTCCCTTAGCACTATCCCTTCCCCCCCCTTAATATATCAAGGAGCACTTGAGGGGCACCTTTCCTGACAAGCTAGCTGGCAGGCACTCAGGCTGAGACACCCTGCAAGAGACCTCTGGAAGCTCCCCTAAGCTCACTCCTTTGGCCAAACCTAATATGCATCAAAGAGAAACACTAGAGAGACATCTTCCTCTCTCTAAGGGTCCCTACTCCAAGGCCTAGCACCTGGGGACATGGATGGGGATAAGGATGGGCAAATCTAGGGAGGTGATGAATGGGTTCAAAGAAGGCTTTCAACCTTCATAGAGATTTCTGCCACCAACAACCAAGAGCATGAAGGCACCAACCCCTTCTCTCCCACACCTTTCTTCCTTAGCTGAGGATTAAGGCCACTGTGATTTGAACTCAGGCTCAGAATCCATTGCAGGAGCAAAAGCAGACAGAATCCATTTTTCATCCATTCATTCTTGTATCTCACAAACACGTCTTGGTGCCTTCTGTGTGCCAGATCATGTCCAGCCTCATCCAGTCCAATTTTCCTCACACTTTTCTGGATGGAGACCTCTCTCCAGCCCCTTTCTAGACAAGTTCCTTCTCTCTGAAGGCTCTCAAGAGTGCCCCAGCTATTCCAGGAAGCCCAGCCCTTTCTGGAGAATAGACAGTATGGTTAGTCAACAATTTGTAAGAAATAAGGAGTGTTTTTCCCCATGTCCAGGATGGGTGAGAGTATGGCTGAATAAGTAACCTTGGCAGGAGGGAGAATAAGAGTCACTTGATGGTGGTGAGGTATCTATCTAAGGAGGAAAGGTTGCACCTCACTAGGTGTGTCTGGGTGGTATACCAGAGTCGGGTAAGGAGAATAAAGACTAAATGACTGAGCCTTCCTCCTTCTTTCCCTCTTTCCAGAAAAGGCTCAACATCAACTCCATGGCCAACACCTCCAAGTAAGTAAGAACTTCTAATTCTCTGATTCTGTGACTTGTCGCCTACCCAAACTCATGTAATTGCCTTTAGGGTAGAGGGATTTCCAACCTCTCTGCAACTTGTGGCTTGGACTCTACCCCAATTCTCTCTACCTTTGCGCCATTTCGTGCTCCTTGGACCTCTTCTCCTAATCCCAGGAGTATTTCCTTTTCTCTTCACTTACCTTTCTTTCCTCTCCCTTCCTCTCCTGTTCCCTTCTCTCCCAATCCCTCTCCCTATCCTTTTTCTGATTTTCTCCTCATAGAGTGTTTAAGAAGACCTGCTCCAATGGGAAGGTGAGAGAACTTGGCCCAGCTGGGCAAATAAGAGGGTAAAAGGGATAGGTGGGTATATCCTTCAAGGTCTCAGGGGTTTGGGTTGGGGGATTCAAAGGGATCCATTCAAAGATGATTATGAAAATAACATGGGAGGTTGTTCCACAACAGCTTTCCATCTACCTGGGGAAACGGGACTTCGTGGATCATGTGGACACAGTGGAACCCATTGGTCAGTGAGTCCAAAAAACGAAAGAGCCTGAGGGGAAGGGAATGGGAGAGAAGGAGTGAAAGAAAGCCAAGAAAGGACCATGCAGAAGAGGAAGCCAATTTAAGGGGAAAATGGGAGGAACCATTTCGGGGATCAACTTCTGTCTCATGGTCTGAGAACTTTTCCTGACCAGGGTGCCTGCCATCTCTCCCTCTCTCCACAGATGGTGTAGTCCTGGTTGACCCTGATTACTTAAAAGGCCGAAAGAGTAAGTAAAAGTCCCTGTTGGTCTTGGTATGTGCCAAGGACCCCAAACTGAAACATCACAGATGCCAGACAAGTAACCTGAATGAGTGGACTGGACGAGTGGACCAGAGGGGTATAAGAAAACCAAAAAGTGGTGGGAACTGTGAATGCCTATCTGGTGGGGGCTAAGAACTGTGAGTTCCAGCCCAGTGTGGCCACATTTTCTGATCCTTAAAGAGGAACTGGAAATGAAGGTCAGAAGGAGATCTTTAGAAGCCCAAAGTCTGAAAAGATTATGATGCCCCTTCTCCAAATAATATTCAAAATAGGCATATTTCTAACGCACAAATAAAATTTTATTTTTCAAAATTACACAAAATTTACATGTGTGCTGAAATTAAAATAGTTTCTTTCTAAAATTTTTGCTTTGCTGTTATCTGAACATGGGCTTAGACTACCTATGGAAAGATCCACTCCACCAGAAATCCATATTTTTATGCAAATTTCCTGATTTTCAAATGTTGGCAACTAATTAAAAGATTTTTAAATGCTTGGATAGATCAAAAAACTTTATTTTTCCATAGGCTAAATGTGACCCTCAGGCAGCCATTTTCCAACCTCTGGTATATGTCTTTCCAACTCTCCTTTTGTGTAGGGAAACCCCTTATCTTTTCTGTAAAACAGAAAAAAATAAAAACCCACACAGAAAAAACAATAACTACAGCAAGTAACAGCAAGAGACTTTACTCTGGCCACAGTTCTTTAGATCAAGATTACACTGAAACATTTTTCACTGCTTTTTTTTCCTTTTAATTTTTACTCTGTGATCCAATTAGATTGAAAATTGGTTTTGAACTGAAAAAGGCTCAAAACAAACTGATAAATACTAGTCCAGATGTAACCTTTCGATATTGTGGAATAAAATCGCCTTAATCTCTCAGAATACACAGTGTGGCTAAGGAGTCCAGCCAGTTTTCAATATCAGAGGAAATTTGGGGTATAGCCAGTAAATTTTTTTTGTATTCTTTTTAGGAAGACTAGCCCTGAGCTAACATCTGCCAATCCTCCTCTTTTTTTTTTTTCATTTTTGCTGAGGAGGACTGGCCCTGAGCTAACATCTGTGCCCGTCTTCCTCTATTTTATATGTGGGACGCCTACCACAGCATGGCTTGCCAAGCAGTGCCATGTCTGCACCCAGGACTTGAACTGGCGAACCCGGGGCTGCCAAAGTGGAATGTGCGCACTTAACCGCTGAGCCACTGGGCCGGCCCCAAGACAGTAAATTACACAACTTATTTAAGACTCTCAATTACTCTGTATTGCTAAAACCTAAATAATTTTTTCACATCCCTACAAAATCTTCAGAATAACCTACAGAAAGAAATCTTTAGTTTAAAAAATGCATGTTGATCCAGGAATAAGATACGTTTTTCCCTTTAATCCCACTCTGATGTCCTTTAGTAGAGTTTTGTATTACCATTCGAGTTGCAAATATTTCTTAAATTTATTCCTTAGCTCTTTTATATGTTTTGTTACTTTTATAAAGAAACTTATTTTTCTATCGAAGTGGATTTACTCATGTAAAATACACTTACGCTATACCATTGAGTGATAACGGCCGGTTGTAGGGCAGTATATGTGGTTGCGTGAATGAAGTGTTGTATAACAAAAATCTATCTGAAATCTCTTGGTATTATTTCTTACAACTGCATGTGAATCTATGATGATCTCAAAATAAAAAGTTTAGGGCTGGCCCAATGGCATAGTGGTTAAGTTCACATGCTCTGCTTCGGCGGCCCAGGGTTTGCAGGCTCAGATCCTGGGTGCAGACCTAGCACCGCTCATTGAGCCATGCTGTGGCAGTGTCCCACATAAAATAGAGGAAGACTGGCACAAGTGTTAGCTCAGTGACAATCTTCCTCAAGTAAAAAGAGGAAGATTGGCAACAGATGTTAGCACAGGGCCAATCTTCCTCACACACAGAAAAATAAAAATAAACAAAATAAAAAGTTTAATTTCAAAAAGGCAATGAGAGAGAAGTCATAAAAGGCCTAAGGTGGCCTTAGGTTTATAGAAACAAACAAAGCTGGGAAGCAAACACAATAGATATTAATAGCAGTTATCTCTGGAATATGATGTATAATGGTGGAGCATGGATTTATCTTTTGGTTTATATTTTCTGATTTTCAAACAATTAATAAGTATTATTTGCATAATAAACACAAATATAAATTAATACTTTAGAATAGATATTGAATTAAAAAAATTAAAACAAGCTATTTCCTAGCACAAAAAAGGATGATTCTAAACTGCCAGAGAGCCAATAAGATCTTGGGGGAGGTGGTGATACCCTCCCCACATGCCAACTGCAAGATGTGCCAAGAACAACTCATCCGATTAACACCCTCACCTCAGAGGTTACTCCATACTCTTCTGCCTCACCCCTCCTGATCTTTTCCTGTCTTAGTCCTCATTTCTTTCATTTCCTCCCTCCCCCTGCTTCCTTCCAGCCACCTCTTTTCCTCTCCTTCTCATCTTTTCTGTCTTTTCCTTTCCTTTGTCCTTTTCCTTTTCATTTTCTTTCTCTATCCCTTCTCCCACTTTAATTGGTCGTAATTGAGAACCAAGGTGAATTTATTTCTTTTATCTTTTGAAAATTGTTAAGTTTGTCTTCACTATAGAAAAATTAGAAAGTACAGATGAAGGAGAGACTGCAATCCTATCACTCAGAGATACTCACTAATAATATTTTAGTTCATATTTATTCATATTTTCTGTGCAAAAATTCTATATTTTTATTAAAAATGCTATACTATACATAATTTTTTCTAATCTTCTTTTTCATTTATGTCAACATATAAAAATCTATGAATTTTTAAGTTGCCTAGTACTATATTGTATGGGTGTGCTATAACGTCTTTAGCCAATCTTCAATTGTTGGACATTTTGTGCTCTTACAAAGAACTCTGTAAAGCACACACTTGTATATATATCTTTTCACACCTGTCCAATTATTTCTTTAGACTAAATGCCTAGAAAAGGAATGAATGGCCAAAGGGCATTCCCACATTTTTAAAGCTTTCCATTGCCAAATTGCCCTCCAAAATGTACCAATTAACTCCCTCTCCTGCGATGTATGAGGCTGCCCATTGCCCCAGTCCTTATAAACACTACCATTATCACACTTTCAGTCTTTGTTGTATCTTTTGAATATAGATTAATTTTTATTGTTCTTAATTTTAAAAGCAGACAATATGGTTGTTCAATATTTTGATCTCTTAAAAATACTAAAATAAGTTGCTTTCTACTAGTGGGTGCCTGTTGGTAGTCTTCTTTTCTTTACAGAAAACTTTTCTTTTCTTTTCTTTAAAGAAGATCTTTTAAAAGGGCTCCTGATAGAAATAAGATGCTCCATCCCTGTTCGACATCTTTCCTTCCCTTGATCTGTCACTCTGTCCTTGGACAGGTATCCCTCTGTGCCCCATGCCACACTCCATGAGGGCATTAAAGAGGCTTTCCATCTGCCCCTAATCTTAGGTACCAGCTGCAAAGTATGCATTCAATTATAACTGTTTCATTTCTGCCAATACTCCCACAATTATCATCATCATCATCTACATTTATAATTATTTTACAATTTCCAAAAGGATTTCTTATACATCAACTCCTCACAACCGTCCCATGAGTTAAGTTGGGCCTGCATGAGTCTGGGCCTTGGAGTGAGACAGGCCTGGGTTGAAATCCTGGGCCGTCACTTAACTGCTCTGAGCTCATTTTCTCTACCTGTAAAGTGGAGATAATAATACTTCAGAGGATTGGTGGCAGGTCTAAATAACATATGTAGAGCTCTTAGTGCAGTCCTATTATTGACAGGTGAAATAACTGAGGCTCAGAGAACTGAAGGGATTTGTACAAGTCATAGTCAAGCCCAGGGATTCTGACCCTAGAGAATTACGTAATGAATACCCTCTACCCACCACCTAGCTTTAAAAAGAATTACAGCAACAAACTGAAGACTCCATGCATCCTTCCCTAATCCCATTCCTCTTCCTCCCTCCCACCTCCTTCTCTCCTTGCCTCCACCCAGGTAACCACTAGCCTGAATTTGGCGTTTATTATTCTCACGATGTTTCTATACTTCTACTCCATATCGATATGTCTGTGAGCAACTCTGGTATTGTTCTATATGCTTTTAAACTTTATATACACAGTATCAGATTGTGCATATCATCCTGCAGCTAGCTTTTTTTACTCAATAGTTTTTGAGACTTAACCATGTTGATACATGGAATTCTAGTTTATTTATTTTAAACTCAGTTTAGTATTCCACTATATGAATATACCACAACTGTATTACCTATTTTCCCATTGATAGATATTTAAATTACTTCCAATTTTATGCCATGACAAACATTCATGCAATGGACATTCTCATATCTAACTCCTTGTAAACATGAGCAAGAATTCCTCTAAATTCTCCTTAGGTCATAAGATATGAGCAGATTCAGTTTTACTAGATACTGCCAGTTTTTCAAAGTGGTTGTAGTAATACATGCTCCCAATAGCAATGCGTAATCAACTCCTATTGCTACAGATCTTCACCGACACAGTATGGTCAGACTTTAAAATTTTTGACAATCTGATGGGTGTGAAATGTTATCTCATTGTGGTTTTAATTTGCATTTATCTGATTACTTAGGAGACTGGACATGTTTTCATATCTTATTGGCCATTCCATTTTGCACTTCTGCGAAGAGCCTATCTTTGCACACTTTTATATTGAGATATTTTTATTTTTATTATTGACTTGTGGGAGTTGTTTATAATTACAAATGCTAACCTTTTGTCTGTTGTATGTGTTGCAAATATTTTCTCCCAGGTGTGTACTTGTTTCATTGTTTGTAAAGACTCTTAATGTAAAGAAGTTCTAAATTTTGCTGTAGTCAAATGTATTAATTCTTTTCTTTATGGCCGTACTGTTTCTATCATATTACATTGTCTCTCCGTGTCTTCCTATGAGCCATTTAAGACCTCCTTTTCCCTTCAGGCCTGACTCCTTTGTCTCCCCTCTGTCTCCTTTGCCTGCAGTGTTCGTTATGTTGACTTGTGCCTTTCGCTATGGCCATGATGACTTGGATGTGATTGGTTTGACATTCCGCAAGGATCTGTATGTACAGGTCCAGCAAGTGGTCCCCCCTGAGCCCTCCAGCCCCCAGGGGCCTCTCACAGTCCTACAGGAGCGACTGCTGCACAAGCTGGGGGAAAATGCTTACCCCTTTACTCTGCAGGTACTGACCCCAAGTCCTGGGCAAGGTTTCCAGGGAAAATTAAGAGAGGAAGCTAAAGCAGGAGAATAGGGGAAAACTGTCCCTATTTCTTCTGTTGGCTGACCTCTTTCTCATCTCTAGATGGCTGTCAACCTGCCTTGTTCGGTGACACTGCAGCCAGATCCTGAAGATACAGGAAAGGTGAGGTCTGGGTTCTGAGAAAGTTGGACAGATGGTTAGTGCTGGGAGGAGGGACAGAGGGACAAGTGGACAAGACTGAAGAAATAGACAGCTAAGGGATGAGGTCAGGTATTTCCTTACATGCCCATGAGGAAGGGAGGGGTAGTGTTGGAAATGAGTTCTCTTTGTCTCTGCCCCTTTGCAGGCCTGTGGGATTGACTTTGAAGTGAAAAGTTTCTGTGCTGAAAACCTGGAGGAGAAAATCTCCAAGAGGTATTCTCCTTGGTCCTTTCCAAAATCCCTGCCTCCAGCCTGGACCAGGAAACAGCTCTTGTTCTCAGGACAGAAGTGGCGCTACTTCTAACCTCCATAGCACCATCATTACCAACTCAGATGCCCAGTTCTGATTCCCCTCTGAATTTTCTTCTTTGCTCTAGGGCAAGGGTCAGTAGACTTTTCTGTAAAGGGCCAAAAAAGTAAATATTTAGGCTTTGTGAGCCATATAGTTTCTGTTGCAACTACTCAACTTTGCCATTGTAGTGCAAAAGCAGCCACAGATACAACGTAAACGAATGAGCAGGGCTGTGTTCCAATACAACTTTATTTACAGACACTGAAATTTGAATTTTATATAATTTCCAACTGTCATGAAATATTAATTTTCTTTGATTTTTTTCAACCATTTAAAAATGGAATAACTGTTCTTAGCTTGTGGGCCATACAAGAACAGGCAGCAGGCCAGATTTGGCCAGTGAGCCATAGTTTGCTGACCCGTAGGTCAATGTAGGTCTAGATACCTACATTGAGGGTCTAGAGGAGTTCTATGAGGGAGGCCTTCCTCCCCCTTTACTCCCCAAGCAAAGACTGGGCTATGGTGTTGGCATGGGAAAGGTCTGCGGGTCCCAAAGGAGACTTTCTAGCTAACCCCTTGGCCTCTACTCAGAGACTCCGTGAGGCTGGTGATTCGGAAAATACAGTTTGCACCCCTGGAGCCAGGCCCTGGCCCCTCAGCCCAGACCGTCCGCCGCTTCCTTCTGTCAGCTCAGCCCCTACAACTCCAGGCCTGGATGGACAGGGAGGTTTGTGACCCCCACTTCCTGTCTCCTACCCCGCAACCCCTCTGAAACCCTTTCTTCACTGATTTCCTACTTGGGTAGACAGGGTGTAAGCCAGGGTGGCGATAGCACTAACGGAATAGCAATTCTAGGTCTTGACCCAGGCATTCTCATTCCAACCTTGTGATGGGCCTCTCCTCCTACTTCAGGTTCACTACCATGGCAAACCCATCTCTGTCAATGTTTCTATCAACAACTGCACCAACAAGGTCATCAAAAAAATCAAGATATCAGGTGAACCTCTTTTCCTATTTCCTGCACCTGGTCCCAAATCCACAGGTCTTTTTCCAAAACTCTGCCCCACTCACCCAGTCTGCATTCGTCTAGGCTTTCCCTCCAATGCAGGCTTATCAATATAAGTATCTTTGCCCATGAGCACATTTTAGTGCATCATGCATAGTGTGCCCATGTATAAGGTCACTCCTGAGGGCAGTGAGTCGGGGTCTTGAGGATTACTGACTGATTATCGTCATGTGCTTTTCCTGGCTGTTCAGTTGACCAGACCACAGATGTTGTCCTGTATTCACTAGACAAGTACACCAAGACTGTGTTCACTCAGGAGTTCACGTGAGCTGGCGCTGCGGCCGGGGTCAGAGAACCAAAGGGTGGGGTGATGGGAAGAGGGCTGGAGGCAGAGGAGGAATTGGGGTAAGAAGGAAGTGGGTAAGAGCCCAGGACTGAGGAAGGTCAAGGTGAGGGCTGACATGGAGAAAGGGAGGGATGCCCAGGAGAACTATAGGGAGAATACCTACAAGAGGATCATCAAAATGCTGAGAGAGGGAAGGGGCATAAGGATTTCCCACCAGAGGGAATTCTTCCATTCTCCACAGTTAGACAAGCCAGCTCTCTGGGATACTCCAGTAGATTCATGAACTTATGCAAGATATTCTTGAGAATGAAGGTACCCTTAGTTGGCAAGCCTAGCCTAAGTTCTTCTCCTTTCAAAGGGAAACTATAGCTGCCAACTCCAGCTTCTCCAAGAGCTTTGCGGTCACCCCACTCCTGGATGCCAAGTGCCAGAAACAGGGCCTGGCACTGGATGGCAAACTCAAGCATGGTGATACCAATCTGGCCTCCAGCACGATGTAAGCTCAAATGTAACTCCCAACCTCCATTTTCTATCCCTAACACATTCTGCATGCTATATGTATAGTTCTAAGGCTTCACCTTCAATGAAGCCTACTTATTTTTTAAAATGTCCCTAGGCTAGTGTTCAGAGATCCCTCTGGGCCTGAGGGCCAACGGAAAGCTAAGTAATACCCATGGGACCAATGGCAGGCTTAGGTCAAAGGCAACAAGAAAGGAAAAAGTGGAGAGGACAAATTCCTTACGTTGTATAATACTTCACAGTTCACAAAGGTCTTACACATGTACTATGTTATCTTCATAAGAATCCTATTAAAGTAGGGTGGATAGGCGTTCTTATTCCATTTTACACTTAAGGACCCTGAGGCTCAGAGAGATGAAGGAACTTGTCTAAGCTTGCATAGCTAACAAGTGGCAGAGGGAGAACGGATTCTATCACATGGCATCTGGCTCTAACTCTGTAATCTCTACAGTAGCTACTCTCTAGGGAAGATAGATAGAAATGGAGTAGAGGACTAGGAGATGAGAAATGGAGGAAAAGGAGGACAAAAAAGGAGAATGATAGGAATTGATAGAATTCTATCAAGTCATTCATTTGGTCCTATGCCTTCAGAGGTCCTAGTGTTAGATGTCTCCCACCAAAAACCATCTGACAAGTGTTAATTCCCCCACCTCTCCCCATGCCTTATCAGTCATGTAACTATAGACTGTTATCGCTAGAAAGACTCTTAGAAATCATTCAAACAGCATTATTTTATAGATAGAAGATCAGCATCCCAGAGCAATGAAGAGACTTTCCCAAGATCATACAGATTTCTGTGTCTTGCTTTTCAATCAGCGAGTTTTTTTATTGAGCATGTTACATGCTCATTCCCATGCTAAGCAACGTGGGAAGATACAAAGAAGTTTATGACAGTCTCTGCCTTCAGTCAATTTATGGCCTAGATGAGGAACAAAGAGGAGTGAAAATACAATCTAACAGTTAAATGTTAGTACATGTGGTTCAGATTATAAAGCCAATAGAAGTTAAAAGAAGCCAGCACAGCTGGAGAGAGTTTCCTGGCAGAGATAGAATGAGCTGAATCTTGAAGAATGGGTAGGATCTGGATATCAACAGAGGAAGAAAAGAGCATTCTAGATTGGCAGCACAGCATGGGCAAAGGCTAGAAGGTGGGAATCTGCATGGCATGTTCTGAGGCATGGAGAGAGGCTCTGCTGAGGTTGTATCCCAGGTGTTAGGGACTTAGGGCAGAAAAAGTTAGGGAGGCCAGGTGGGGCCAGATTATTAAGAGTCATGAAAGCCAATCAGACTAGTTACATTCAGAGAGGTAGGCTCTTGAGCAGAGAGTGACAAGGTAAAAGTGGTTTTAGGAAGAGAAATGTGGTCCCAATGAGTAGGAGAGATTAGAGCCTGGGAGACCTGTTACAAGACAAAAAATGCACAGGAAGGGACTGGGGGACTGAATGAATTACTCCCCCCCCCCCCCCCCCAACACACAACAATGAATACTACCACCTTCAGTCTTCGACCTGGAATGGACAAGGAGCTGCTGGGGATCCTAGTATCCTACAAAGTCAGAGTCAACCTGATGGTGTCCTGTGGAGGGTGAGTGAGGGTTCAGGATCTGTTTGGGCAGGGGCTGGATCTGTCTCGCTTCTGTTTTCCTCCCAGTTGTACTGACCCAGTCAAGCTGTTCCCCACCCTTTCTCCCAGACCAGGTTCCCAAACCTGTGAGCTCAGTGAGCAAGCCATCGTCCCCTCCAGAAACCCATTCTGTGCCTGAGTTGGCCTTACAATCCCTCAACCTCCAGTAAAATTAGGTTGCCACTTTCCATTGCCAGCTGCTAATTTTAGGGTGTCATTCTACCCTCAGCATCCTAGGTGACCTGACGGCCAGGTAAGAGACTGTGGGGAGGGGAGACTGGGGCAGGAAGGGGAGGATGAGGAGATAAGGAGACCAAAAACCAAAAGAGTGAGGAGGGAGAGTCTGAGGGCATCCCAGGACTGGAAAACTGAGGGAGAGAGGTTCAGGGAGTGGACTCAGATGGAGACCCGTAACTCCACCTTGGGATCCTCGCAGCGATGTTGGTGTGGAGCTGCCCCTAATCCTGATGCATCCAAAGCCATCACAAGGTGAGTGACCAGGTGGGGCTCACAGGAACGGTAGTTTTGAGGGTTGGGGACCAAGCAGTTCTGATCTCATGAAGTGGGGACTGGCAGTTTGAGTAGAGATTGACTAGCAATAGGCAGTTGGGTGTCTAGGTTTTCAGGGGAAGTTGTGTGTGTGTGTATTGTGTGTGTGGGAGGGAGAAGGTTAATAAGGGAGGGGGGACAGTAACAAGACATTTCTTCAGGGAACTGAAGAGCTCCGTATCAGCTTCAGCTCCATTTTTCCCTCCCTCTCCATGCTTGCTACAGAGGCTGCTAGGTAAGGAAATGTAGGCCTGGAAGCCACATCCCCCTTCCCCCATGGCCACCCTCCATTTCATGACGAGGGAAATGTTAAAAAGCTTCCCTGGGGGTCGGCCGGTGGCGCAGCAGTTAAGTGCGCACATTCCACTTCGGCGGCCCGGGGTTCGCAGGTTCGGATCCCAGGTGTGGACATGGCACCACTTGGCAAGCCATGCTGTGGTAGGCGTCCCACATATAAAGTAGAGAAAGATGGGTACGGATGTTAGCTCAGGGCCAGTCTTCCTCAGCAAAAAGAGGAAGACTGGCAGCAGTTAGCTCAGGGCTAATCTTCCTCAAAAAAAAAAAAAAAGCTTCCCTGGAGTATTGCTCTCAACACATGTGCAGTGGAAACATATGGTTTAGCCTCATGTCATACTTCAGTGTTTTTCACATGCCCTCCTTTCCCTTTCTGCATCACCTGCCCTCTCCACCCCCTGCTCTTCTGGGAAGCATGCTTCCCCCTCATCTTTCATTCCACCCCCCTGCCCCTTACTTCTTCCCTCTTTCACTCTTTAATCCCAAGCCTCTTTCCCACCTTCCATTCTTATTTCCCCTCCAGCAATCATGGGGGACTTTTGTGTTGGGAGATTGGGGAAGGACCAAAGGGAAACAAGCCAGTGTCCTTGATGGGGGTGGGCTGGGGGTGGGAGACTACTGAGAGGGGGCTGAGGACCTCAGCTGGGAAGCAGGGAAGGGATCACCTCTCTGGGATCAGGAAAAGGAGTGAACATGGAGGACACTCAGAAAGTTGTTCTAACCCTCCATTCCCCTCTGCTGCTTCGCAAGCTCTGAGGACATAGTCATCGAGGAGTTTACTCGTCAGGAGCCCGGCGAGGAGGAGAGCCAGGAGGCTTTGGCGGCAGAGGGAGATGAGGGGAGCTGAGCACCTTGCTCTGGTGCCTCTGTGTGGGAGCCGCTCTGTAATGCTCTAATAAATTGGCTTGTCCAGACATGCCTGGTGATCTCTTTGCTATTTCTGCCTCCTGGAGGGTAATGGAACTAACAAGAACAAGCGCCCTCTCTCCCTGTCAGTGATTAGATTACTCTGTAGCAGGTGCTTTTCCCTAAGTGACCCCCCAAATTCCCTCTGGCATGGCCACTCGCCCTCTGTGGGTCCTTCAACTTTCCCTTTGCGCCCTGGCCATCCCCGCCACCACCCCACCACTCCATCAGTGATCACCCACTGCCCCAGCTGCTGGGAGCTGCAAGGCCTGCAGGCAGGGCCTGAGGGGGCATGGCCGTGTGCCCAGGCCTTGGGGCTACATCGAAGGTGGCCAGCTTTGGTTGAGCGGAGACCACCGTGTGACCTCAGGCAGCGAGTGCCGCTCGCCTGCTGGTGTTGTATGCCTTCGCACATGCGGCCCACAGCAAAGCTTCAGCCTGGAAACCACCCGGAAACCAGACCCGAGGATCAGTCTGTACACAAATACAAAGTTGTGTTCCTGGGGGAGCAGAGTGGTGGGTGTCTGGGTTGGGCCTTGGGGATAGGGACGTGTGACGGTATGGAATGGAGTAGGGGGTTCTCTGGGGAATCAATTTCCTCCTTGCCCAGGGTGACGGCTAACCTACTTATATGCCTCAAAGTGGGGAAGACAAAGATCATCATCCACTTCATGTACAACAGCTTCGACTGCACCTGCCAGGTGAGCCCACCACCAAGGAAGGCATCACACAGTACATTTTTGCCCCCTTCCTTGGCCGACTCACCCAGGGACTCTTCTTGAAGTTATCCAGTGTAAGCATTGAGAAGTTGAGCCAGGACAATCTTCTCAAGAGCCATTCTCCACTTCCACTTCTAAGATTGCCTGGTATTGGGTGTAGAGGAGTGGTACAGAGTGAGTGTGTGACTCTCATTTGCAGGCAACCACTGGAATTGACTTCCTAAGATCATGTACAGGACCAAATAGTGAGTGTTCACTCTCATATCAATAACCCTACACCTCAACCCTTTAGGCCTATTCATCAGAGTAGGGTAGCACCACCCCAGATTATCTGTGGATAAAGAAGGGAAAGAAAAATGTTAAGCCTCCCCAAATTACCAAACCCTGTGCTGTTTCTTTTGCTCTGCCCTCATCTAATCTCCAACTGGAACGCAAAGTCCAAGCGGCCTTGAATCCTTAAATCTGCTGCTCTTCCTTAATCAAAACCATGTATTGAGATTAGACCTGTCCTAGGATGGCAGGCCACTTGGTTTGTGGCCATAGCAGTCACTTTTTAGGGATCCAGTTTCCTTGACTCTTTTTATTTTGCCTTTATTAAGTTCTGGCCTTTAAAAGGCTAGTTTCTTTCTCCACCTTCTTTCTAAACACTTGTTTTATGCAAGTTTAGCTGCAGCTATGGGACACAGTTGGTCAGGAGCGTTTTTGCAGCCCAATTCCTAGCTACGTTCACGATTCAACTATTGCAGTGGTTATCTATGACATCACAAGTGGGTGTTAGGCCATGTTTTATGTGAAAAAGGGATTGAGGGACACAATAGGGAGGCTGGTAAGACTAGCAGAGAGGAAGGACAGATACATTACTTTCTCCAAATCTCCACTAAATCTTTCAAATTTCTGCAACACTTTCAATCACAGACATCAATTCTTTCAAGGACACAGCTTAGTGGGTAGATTATTTATGGGCAGAAAGTGGTGATGATGTCATCACCATGTTGGTGAGTAACAAGACTGATCTGAACAACAAAAGGTAAGGTATTACTACAACTTCTGGTATGCCTAGAGCTCAATCTCTATGGGGAGGGTCTACTGCGCTCTATTTACTTGGGAGGATTACCAGTGTCAGGGATCAGAAAGGTCATGGGTTCAAGGCTTCTAGGGTTCCTGGTCCAAGGGAAGCATCATCATACCTCAGAGGGCTCTATCCCTATCTACTAATTCTGGGTCAGAAAGGTTCTTACCACTTTCTGGTTGGTCCCTTACATCATTTCTCATTTGTCCAGATGAGTCTCTGCAGAAGAGGGGGAAGAAAAACCCAGACACCTCAATGCAATGTTTACTGAGACCAGTGCCAAAACCAGTTACAAGGTGAAAAGTGTAATACCCATTTCTCTTTATGATGCTTCCATTGCACTCTTGTCCCTAGCTAACCACCACTGCTTACTCTTTTGGATAACCTTGGCTTGTCCTATTGTGAGGTGGGGGTAAGGTTCACCTCCCTGTTGTATAGTGCAAAGGTCCAGAATCATGTCTCTGAACTTGACCTTTTATTCTTTTGTGCATCACAATTCACACACACACTCAGCTATTCTGGCACGCGGCTTCCGCCCTTCCTTCCAGATGTAATTCATCTCGACTGAAGGAAGAGGAGTGTGGAGCATATCCTTTCTCCTAGCTTTGCTGGGGTAGGGAGTGTACAAAGAAGGCAAACTTCCTTTGCTGAGTTAATGGTCAGGCCAATTATTCTGCCTGACTGATAATTAAGGGAAAATGGGACTAACTTCAGCCCAAAGTAGCTCCCTGGTTTGCCTTTAGGTGAAAGGGATCCTAAGATCAGAATTCCTCTTCTGTGTCTCCTAGAAGCTGCCCTGGGAGTTGAGATTTGACACCAGCCACCTTAATTACCTTCCTTAACACACACTTCAGTGTTTAAAATCCAACTGGAGCCCTCCAGAGAGTCAGGCATCAAAAGCCATTGTTCCTGTTGACAGCTTAGGCTCTTTGCCTAATTTGATGAATTTATTCCATTTGGGCTTCCCAGTACCGGTCCTCCTGCACCCTCAGGTTTATGGTTTAAATATTTGGCCACTTACTAAGCTTTCATCCAATTCCAGGGCTTAGGAGTAAAATGGAACACCTGAAAAGGCTATCATTTTTCTTGACTATCTCACAGCTATCAGGTGGAAAGTTCTTGCAGGGCCCAGGAATCCCACCTTACCTTCTCTGACTGCTAAAAGACATCTATAGGGGGATGCAGTTCTACAGCAGCTGGGATACCTTAGAGGCTGATATAGTTAATTCTCTACTGTTTTCTTGTCTACGCCCTCAATAAATGACTGGTCCTTTTGCCTCAGCCTCTTACTGCTTACGCCTTCTCCATGCTATACCTACACCTCCACAATGCAATTGCATCATACTGGGGCCCCAACACAGAGCCATTCCAAGTACCTCAAAGTGAGAACCAATTTAGGGCAGGGGAATCTTTGCCTCTTAGGCCTGTAGCACCTGGCTGGGACTTTGTACCATGTTTACTACACTTCTTGGATGAGTTGTTTTAAAGCCCATTAACCACAGACGGTCTTGGATCTCAACATTCAGTAGACTCAGCCAACATGCCTTTGTGTATCTCAGCCTCTAGTTTCTTTCTCAGACGGCCATTGGAGGGCAGCAAAGCAAACAGGCGCATAGAATAGGAGGGGATTTCACAGGAAGCAGACAGCTAAAACCTACCTCCAGCTCTGCTCACAAGGATGTTGTTACCTAACAATGGTACCAAGCCTCTAGAAGAGATATCATAGAGCTGGGATGGGATTTGTAGGAAGAGCCAGAAGTTCCTCATAGAGATACAGTACTACTATTCAGAACTGTTTCCCATATTTGAAGACTGACTTACTTTATTTAAAAATTCAGATTTCCAGGTTCCACCTCAGACCAACAGAATCACTCTCCAGGGGAAGGGCCTGGAAACCTGTATTTAAGCTTCCCAAGATTCTTTCAAGGCAAATTTGGGACTTTTGTTATGGGCGCACTTGACCCCATATCTCATTAGAAAACTTTCTATTCTGAATGGATATTTTGAACACGCCAATGGAAATGGCAGGAAGAATGGCTTGGAATCTCTAGCAAAGGACTGATAACTAAGGAACTAAGAACATGGCAGAAGGTTATGTGGGGGCTGGGGTAAAGAAAAAGGGGAAACCAGCAGTCAGTAGTACTCAAACTAAAAGTCAGAAATTAGGAACTAATTTCTTACTGCTGTCCCTGAAAAGAAATATATCTAAGTCTCTCCCTTAGTTTATGTTCCAGATCAAAGAATTTGGGAAAGGAAAAGACAGAACTAGATTAACACTGCACCCTGCAGAGAAATGTCCAAAGCTCATGGGGGAAGGGGCACTGTTTCCTTCAATACCCCTCACCCTATGCCATTCCTTAGTTCCACTGTGGCTAAGGTTCCTGGGCCTCCTTAATGTTCCAGCCAGAGAGAGATACTTGTGAAGTACGCATAGTTTTGCTCTGTTACTTCCAGTGGCTCCTCTCTTTGGAAGAGCTTTTATTTTTGACTCAACAGTATTTTATACCAGTATCATCCAAAAATCACACCAACATTTCCTCAGCACTGCATTTTACTTTCTTGGGGAGAGGACAGGAGGGAGGCAGTAAAAATAGGGTCCCACTGGAGTCTCTGAAGTGTATAAGACTGGCAGTATAAGGATGGGATGAGATGGCCAGGCAGATGAGATAGAAGGTCCTCAAGATTCCTTTCTCTACTGATTTGTATACTCTAGTGAAAATGATATGACATATGTACAATTGCCTAGCACACGGTATTCAATAAATGTCAGTTGCCTTTTCTAGCAGGGTTCTCCACAGGTTAGGCTATACTTAGACATCATCACCCTTCTCCTCTCAGGGAATGGAGCTCACCTAGAAAACTAGGGAACTCAAAGGGCAGTAGTTTGGGTAATACAGTTGGCTAGCTAGCTCAGTGCAAGGCAGCACTGTCTCCCCATCCTCCCCATTCCACTATGCCAGGACGGGGCTGAGAGCAGAGTTCCCCAAGTGGCTTCCCTGAGGCCTAGCCAGCTTATCCTAGAAGATTCCGTGTGGAAGGCTGTGGGCTGCAACTCTCTAGTGCACAGTCCTCTCTTTTTGACGATGATAATCTGGGGAAAAGGAGGAAAAGAGCAGGTTATCTTCAGGTTTTAGCCCCCAGTTCCCCATCGCCAACTTGTGGGGCTTCTAGTAATCAGTATTTAAAGAGTTCCTACCCAGGGCCCTCCCAGGTAAGTAAAAAACAGAGTGGCACTTACTGTAGGGAAAGAAGCGGACACGCATGCTGATTTCACGGGCTGTCTTCAGGATCTCAACAGCCTGGAAGAAACATAGCAGCTTGTACAAATGAAGAGATATGACTCAGCACAGAATCATAACAGCAGGAAAGTAGTTTGCCACTCCAACCTTCTAGGTCACTAAGAGCTGCTTCCCCCTGGTATACTTCCTCAGGAGAGAGTCCTATCAAGTTACAGATTAGGCTAATCTTGTCCAACTTGTCCTACCTGGGATGGCTTCCCACCTCACCACAGCCCAAGTGCTCTGCTCACCTTGCTGTGCTCAATATCTTGGAAATCCACATCATTCACAGCTAGGACTTGGTCCCCTTCCTGAAGTCCTGCTCGATGGGCATCAGAGTCGGGAATGACCTGTTGGTAAGAAGAGAATATATGTGATGGAGGTGGGACAATTTCAAAGACTGTAAGTGAAATTGAGTGCTACTCAAATGTAAGGTGCTATTGGGCTCTTTTTGTGTGTGTGACAATGTAGGGAAACAGATGGCTTGCCAGGTGGGAAGTTTTAAGTGGGAAAGGGTGTCCCCATTATGCCCCTTCTATGAGTTTACCAAATAATCCTTTTCCCAAGCCTTGGGACATCAGGGTTCTGCAATCTGATAACTTAAAAAAGGGAAGTAGCTATTCATATTGCCTACCAGGTGCACATACCTTGGAGATGAAGATGCCTAGCTGGGAGGCCTTTCCTCCTCGGATGTTAAATCCCAACTGTAAGACAAGAGCACAGAATGGAGACTCAATATAGACCACAAACACAAGAACATCTAGTTGTATCACTGTATGATAGCTTGGCTTGTGTCCCTCAGAGAGAAGTCAGAAGTTGTGGAAGTGGTATCTCAGCTTTTCTGCCAATAAAAGGAAGTTTCCTTACCTTCCTACCTGCCTCCCCATCCATCCTCCAACCATGGCCAACTTCTGGGCCTGGTAAGGACAAATCTAGCCTGGAATAAGATGCAATTGTTCCACAAGCTCACCTGAGCTCCAGGGGGTTTCTTCAGTGTGACAATTCGGGGCAGAAACTGGGTCAACTCATTATTGTAGTCTGGGTGGTATACCCTCTGAAAGACACAGCAAGCCCAGAAATCTTATTACCAGTCTTAGATTTTATACCCACCTTCATCTGGAACACAAATGCATCACCCTGAAGTCAGGAAAAGGTGAAGTCATGCACTTAGTTTAAGAAGAACAGGTAACACTGTCCAAATGGGTAGACAGATAGCATGGGGAAATGCTAGCAGCTCAGTAGCTCCCGACTTCTTTACCTTGACAAAATGGAAACTAGGTCTCTGAATTTCCAGAATTCTCTGGTGTGAATGAACTCTAGCCGTAGGATTCCATAAGAAGCTCCCAATGGGCCCAGTTGCTGAGAATCCAACTTCTGGGTCCCCTGGCTACAATAAAGGCTAAGATTCACTCTCCAATGAACTGTCTAACCCTGCCATCCTAACTTTCATACATCATCTCATGCCCATGGGGGAAAATCCCCTACTCAAGGGTATAGATGGTTCCCACCTCATGAGGAGGAATCCATGCTGGAGGATTCTCATAGGCAGGCAGGAAAACCACTGGGTAGTCATCATAAGGAATCCGGTTGTCCATCTCCAGCAAGGACCTGGAATGGAAAGGTGAATCAAAGCTGACCAAAATGGTTTAAGGACAGCAGCCAATCAAGTTTCACAAAACAACCCCAACTTATTTCAAGGCTGTCAGTCTACAGGCCCAGCCCACTTCTAGGTGATAAAGACTCGGGGAGAGAAGGAAGAAAAAAGATGGAAAAAAACTATTAACTTTGCTGATTATATGGATGCCAAGCAACCTGCTAGGTGCTCTACAGAGATAATCTCCTTTCTCACAACAATCCTGCAAAACAGATGTTACCATCTTCATTTTAGAGAATAAGAAATCAGAATCGCGTCTAAAAAAATGTGTCTACTTTCGAAGTCCAAGGGAGCGCTGACTCCAACTATCCACAGGTACTCGGGACAAGGCACCGCCCCCAGATTCCCTAGATGTGATCAGTAACGGTGGCAGTCCCCAGATCGACGCTTCCCTTACCACCTCCCACTTTCCAGATCCCTGCTCCGTATCCTGCCTGATTCCAGCGCACACAACGCGATAAATGCCCAGCCCCTCACCCTCCGGAAGGTCGCAGCCACCTCAGGCTCCGCTCACGGCCAATCCAGCCTAGGAACCGGAAGCGTATGCCGGATGGGTCGAAAAGGGGCGGGGTCAGGGTGCGGCGCGCAGGCGCTCCTCTAGCCAACGCGCCGTCCTGCGCGCGCGGACGTGCGTGCTCCTCCCGCAGGCTGTCTGCACTCCGATTGGCTGGCGCCTCCAAGACCGATTTGAAACTTGGCGGTTAAAGCTCCTGTTGGAACAGGGCGGCAGGAGACAAGGGAAGGGACACTCAGTTTGGTGAGTTAAGGGAGCACACCTTAGCTCAGGATCTGCCTTTCCCGGTACGCTGGAGCTTTGGTTCTTTGTCGTCGTCTCCGCTGGGGGTTTTCCTTTCCACTTGAGACGCCACTTCGCTCTCTTCAGTGTGTCGGGCTGATGGGCAGTCCTGTCGTGGCCAGGTCTGCGGGAGAGGGTCTCTCCTGAGGAAGCGATCTCGCTGGGGGGAGGAGGCTGCCACCGCTGCCGCTGAGTTCCGTAACCCACCCCACCCTCTGAGGAGGGCCGGAATTGAGGGAGGACGCCCTCCCACCCTGCCGACCTATCAAGGTTCATCAGCAAGCATCTTTTATTTATTTATTTATTTATTTATTTATATGTTTATTTCTGCAGAGACGGTGTTGAGATAGGATCATGAAGGAAGAAGTGAAGGGAATTCCTGTAAGAGTGGCACTGCGATGTCGCCCTCTCGTCCCTAAAGAGATTAGCGAGGGCTGCCAGATGTGCCTTTCCTTCGTTCCCGGGGAACCTCAGGTGCGTGCGTAGCAGGGTCCAGGGCCTGCCTCTGAACAGCTGGGGCCAAATGGCAGTGAGGGGCGTGGTTTAGCCTTTCATTGTCCTTACTTCTTGTCCCTTGCCTTCTCTAGGTGGTGGTTGGTACTGATAAATCCTTTACCTACGATTTTGTGTTTGACCCCTCCACTGAACAGGAAGAAGTCTTCAATACAGCAGTAGTGCCACTCATTAAAGGCATATTTAAAGGTAAGACTTTAATTCTTGAAACTGTTCTTGGGCATATGCTATGTGTCAGGCACTGTGCTTGCGTGCTGCAAATGCAGGAATGGATGAAACATGAGTTCTGCCTTCAAAAAGCCCAGAGCCTAGGAACTAATACAGTATCATTTGTGAAAGTCGCTGTACCCTATACTGTTTTATACTGTATTTGCTTTCTTTGGTTCTGCTCATCTTTGACTTGTATATATTTTTGTTTGTTTTCCCTGGAACCTCATTAGAGTCTAAGCTCTTTGATGGGTGCTGATAATGATCAGTGTGCCAAGTAATTGAGACCCAGGCACTGCAAAGCCTGTTGAGGGATTCAGACATAAATAACATAGCTTCCTGGCCCTGGAGGAGTTCAAAGTCCAGGGGTAGGAGTGAAAGTAGATGATTACATACATAATTTTAAATACATGAAAAATTGTAAACTTTTTGCACCTATCTTTAAGAAGAAATATTTTAAAATTTGAAAATATAAAGTAGTCCTGCTATAGAAGTAGCACTGGTTTCATACAAAGTGGTTTGAAAATCAAAAGGATGACATCTCTGTTTGGGGGATTTGAGGTGAATTTCACACCATAGAGAACCTTTGAGATAGGTCTTGAATGATGAGTAGAGTCTTTTAGGTGAAGAAGATTTCCTAAATCCCCTGAATACTCTAGCCAGTTAATGATCTTTATTGCCAAAGCTAAGGCTTTAGTGTTGTTGGAGACCATAGCAGGGTTTTGAAGAAGGGAGCAGTGCCTTAGAGGTGTCTGGTTGTTCTAGGACAGTGGTTATTCAGGATTCAAAGCAGAGAGCTATTTAAAAGAAGTGGAACCATGGTGTACGAGTCTGTTAAAGTTGAAAGGGACATTTGTACATCATCTAGTCTCACTTTCCATCCAAAGAAAAATGCTTTCTAGCAATATCTCTAAGTGAACTTCTAGCATCTGTTTAAAATTTTTTTCTTTGACAGGGAACTCATTGACTCACAAGGTAGTCCTATTGATTGGTTTTTGGACAGCTCTAATTGTGTTAGCTTATAATGAGGTGAAATTTGCTTCCTGGTAATTTCTACCCAGTGTTAGTTCATCCCTCTAGACAAACAGAAGCCTTCTTCCAGGCAACAGCTATTCACATTTTTTTCCCCTTTTTTAATGACGTCATGGCTCAGGGAATGTTGAACACTTTGTTTCAAATTTTAAAAATATTAAAGCAATAATCTCAAACTTGTAGAAATGTGAGAACAGCATAAAGAACTTTTTTTTCCTAAACCATTTGAGATGAATTGTTGACCTGATGCCCCCTGAATACTTTAGTGTATATTTGCTACAAACAAGGACTTTCTCCTACGTAACTATAATACAACCATCAAAATCATGAAATTAGCATTGCTACATTACTACCATCTAGTCCTCAGACCTCATTTAAGTTTTACCAATTGTCACAATAATGTCCTTTATAGCAAAAGGATCTAGTTCAACATCACAAGTTGTATTTATTTGTACTTCCTCTGTGGTCTCTTTCATTCTAAAACTTCTTCAGTCATTTTTTGCCTTCCATGATCATGACACTTTTTAAGATCACAGGCCAGTTATTTTGTAAACTGTTTCTCAATTTTGCTTTGTCTGATGTTTATTTATGACTAGATTTGGGTTGTATGCCTTTAGCAGGAATATCATAGAGGTGGTGCTGTATCCTTCTCATTGAACCCTATCAGGCAACACACGATGTTGATTGGTTACGTTACTGCTGATCTTCATTCTGATCATTTGATTAAGCTGTTATCTGCCAGGCTTCTCTGCTTCTATAACTTCTATAAAGTTAGTCTTTTTCCTATTTATATATTTGGAAGACCATTATCTGTTTCTGTCTCTTTTCTAATTAATCACCACTCCTTTCCTTTAGCCATTCCTGAAGCAATATGGTTCCCAGATCCTTCATTATCTGGTCATCCTCCTCAGAATATACCTTCACAGCTTAGTAAGAGCACTATAGGTCTACTTTCATATTTTTAACTTGAGAAACAATGAAAATTAAATTATAGTCTTTAGAGGCAATATAAGGTAGAAAGTGATCTGATATGTATGTGTTAGGTTAACATTGCTCTCAGTTGCAAAGACAAAGCAAGTATTTTTTAGTCAGCTCAACAGCACCCTCTTGTACTCTGAGTTCCCAAGACCACAGAGCCCTGAGTATTTTATTAAAAGTATTGAAACTTAGTTTCCCCAGTTGTTACAATATGCACATATCTGTGGTATTGCAGAAGATTATGGAATGTTATTCTCTTGCTCCCTAGTCATATCAGGTGATACTAGCAATCTGTTACACTGAAAATCTCAATTTAACATCTTATGATCTTTGAGAATATCCAGGTTTTCGTTTAGACAAACAAGTTATTTTAAAAAGAAAAAAAAGCAAAGGATATATATCACATTGAATCATACTTAAATGATGACATCTCTATGAGAAGCCTGATAATATGGTCCAGATGCAGTCTGAGAGTTCAGATAGGGAAGGGATGCTTTCACTGACTGTACAAAGCAACTTTGTTGCCTTTTCAAATGAAGACTGTTAATCAAAGAAATACACACTGGAATCCCATCTATTTATGCAGCTTCTAAGACTTTCATTTAATTCCCGTAATTTAGAATTGCTCAAAGTAGAGAGAAAGTAGAATTATAAAGTTCTGAATGGCTTTTTTGACAGTGACTTGGCAGTCATACCTTTAAGATTTTTACTTCCCAGCTTTTTTTTTTTTAAAGACTGGCACCTGAGCTAACATCTGTTGCCAATCTTCTTTTTTTTTCCCCTTCTTCTCCCCAAAGACCCCCCAGTACATAGTTGTATATTCTAGTTGTGAGTGCCTCTGGTTGTGCTCTGTGGGATGCCGCCTCAGCGTGGCTTGATGAGCGGTGCCATGTCCACGCCTGGGATCTGAACCGGTGAAACCTGGGCTGTGAAGCAGAGCGCGCGAACTCAACAACTCGGCCACAGGGCCGACCCCCTACTTCCCAGCTTTTAAGGGCTATCAAGAAGGGCACACGTTCTGGGGTTGGTATTTTTCTTCTTTGCTTATTTAGAGTAGCAAAAAGTCATAGCACCCATATAACTTTTCTCTGTTATTCCTAAGAGACCCTTGTCTTAAGAGAGCAGTCTCAGTTTTGTTACAAGTAATTGCTGAAGAAAATGGAGTATATTGATTGGATGAAAATATTTCAGCACCACTATGCATGTGACTTCTGTTTTGCCAGGATACAATGCAACTGTCCTGGCCTATGGGCAGACTGGCTCTGGAAAAACCTATTCAATGGGAGGTACATACACTGCAGAGCAAGAGAATGAACCAACAGTTGGGGTCATTCCTAGGGTAATACAACTGCTCTTCAAAGAAATTGATAAAAGGAGCGACTTCGAATTTACTCTGAAAGTATCATACTTGGAGGTAAATGATTTATCTTTATTCTGAATTCAAATTTATCTTTGGGTAGAAAAATAAATCCAAATCAGGTTTTTCCTGGTATGACTCAAATTAGTAAATTGCATTTTTTGTAAATTACATTTTAATAAATTAGTAGAGAAAACTTACTGGCTCGGTTGGATTTGGCTGCTATCCAGTTCTTTCCTTGTTGTCAGACTAGTCTGTTTAATCTGATGGGGGAGTGGGTATTACCATATAACAAAGATGATAGGAATTCTTAAGTTCCAATTTGGCCTCTGTTATTGATTCCCTATAGAGTCTGTAGAAAAATATTTCATTTCCCTTCAGTGTTTTGAGGCTAAGTGATAATGCTGCTACTTCATGAAGAATGTTATAAAAATTGAGTGAAGTACTGAGCTGTGTAAGTGATGATAGTGTGTGTTTATTCAACAGATATTTATTGAGTACCTACTATGTTATAGGCTCTGTTGTAGGTACTTGGGATATATCAGTGAACAAAACATGAAAATCCTTATCCTTGTGGGTGTTTTCATTCTGGTGTGTATCAGTATACAAGTAGATTGACCAGTTATATCTAACCTCAGGACACCAAAAACATGTGTTTAGGGAAATTATGCTTCTGGGAAACTAGCTGGTTGGTTCCATAGCAGTGAAAAGATGTCTTATCTTTAAGGAGCAATAATTAAACTTATTTTATTTAAGCATGCAGGGGCCGACCCGGTGGCACAGCGGTTAAGTGTGCATGTTTGGCTTTGGCGGCACGGGGTTTGCCGGTTCGGATCCCGGGTGCAGACATGGCACCACTTTGCTAAACCATGTTGTGGTAGGCGTCCCACATATAAAGTAGAGAAAAATGGGCACAGATGTTAGCTCAGGGCCAGTCTTCCTCAGCAAAAAGAGGAGGATTGGCAGTAGTTAGCTCAGGGCTAATCTTCCTCAAAAAAAAAAATTTAAGCAGGCAATTATAAATTGTATGTGAATACTTCATCCTGAAGTTGAATCTTAATATGTTAATAGATATAAGACGTGTAGAGTTGGAAGATGGGGAGTTAAACATTATTAAGATTAGCCTTCTTGACTCTCTTGATTAACCCAGTTGTGGCCAAGGTAATTAAATGTAAAAATAACTTAGGAACCTGGTATGTTAAATAGTAGCAACAGCAATAATAGCAGACACATATGGTGCTTACTATGTGCTAAACACTGTTCTAAGTAGTTAAAGTTCTGGTTGTTGTTGAAATATTGGTTGCATTTCTCCCTTTGCTTCCCTCTTCCGCCCTCCACTAAAGACCTGTTACTTATATTTTAACAAAATCATTGAGGATGACGCTTTTTTTTTTTTTTTAAAGATTGGCACCTGTGCTAACATCTGTTGCCAGTCTTTCTTTTCTCTTCTCCCCAAAGCCCCCTGGCACATAGTTGTATATTCTACTAGTTGTGAGTGCCTTGGTTGTGCCATATGGGATGCCACCTCGGCATGACCTGACGAGCGGTACCATGTCCGTGCCCAGGATCCCAACGGCTGAAACCCTGGGCCACCGAAGCAGAGCGCGCAAACTTAACCACTCGGCCACAGGGCAGGCCCCAGGGTGATGCTCTTATGACACCATTAAAGAACTGAATTTGGGCACCCGTGTAACTTTCTGTTGTGTCTGCTATTCCTAAGAGACTCTGTTTTAAGAGAGCAGTCTCGATTTTGTTACAAGTAATGTGTGAATTCATTCTTGTAAATATCAGGTGATTACATGTAGGGTTACAGTCATTTTCTTAATTATAAAAGTAATATGTTTGTTGTAAAATAAATACTTTAATATGGAAAGTCACAAAAAATTTTTAAAATCACCTAGGATCTCATCACCTCACAATTACCACCGTTAACATCTTGTTTTTACCATTTTCTTTTCAACAATTCCAGATTTACAATGAAGAAATCTTGGATCTTCTTTGCCCATCTCGTGAGAAAGCCTCTCAAATAAATATACGGGAGGATCCTAAGGAAGGCATTAAGGTGTGTTTGTCTCTCATTTGATGTTATTAAAAAATGCTGGCCACTACTAAAGTTCACATCCCTTTTATTTGCCACTGTGGTTTTAAATGACTACTAACATCTCAGTCTTTCCCATTTTGTGAGGTCTTAATTCTCTTTGTTAATCTAGAATTCCTAGATGGGAGCCCTTGTGGGGAAGGAAGTACAGAGTTCTAAGACTAGGCTGTCCAGGATAGTAGCCACTAACCACAAATGGCTATTTAAACTTGAATGAACTGAAATTGAGTAAAATTTAAAATAAGTCCCTCAGTCACACCAGCCACACATCAAGTGCTCAATAGCTACATGTGGCTAGTGGCTACTGTATATGGACAGCATAGATATAGAATATATCCATGGTCATAGAAAATTCTGTTGGACAGCACTGTGATGGACATTGTGCTAGACTGTGGGATGATGTTTAAAAAGTAAAATAATATGAACATTTTTAAATTCATAAATACTGTAGGAAGAAGAAATCGTTTATTTGAAAGGCTTCTGTCACATGATACAGGTACAGGATGAGGAGCTATAGCTGAACTGAAAGTTTGAGGCCAGGTTGGGAGACTTTTATATGGCATTGGGTCAAATCCAGGAGCCAGTGTTGAAAACAAGCAGAGCTTGAGTATTCAGGAGTGGGAGATCCAAGGCTAGAAGTGGATGAGAATACGTAGTACAGACTTAGGAAAATGTGGTAAAATAATGTCTTACCCATCTTCCTCTCCTTCCTCTCTTCCCTGCAAGGAAAAGTTGAAGGTTTAGGGTACAGGTGCCTGAGGGGCAGGTGTCTGTGCTTCTCAATTTTTTTTTCCTTCTGAGTTGTTAAGTCATTAGCCAGGTACTAAAACAAGGCTTGAGGGATCAGAGCTATTTTGAAAACCTGATAGGCTTAGAATACAGGAAGGCAGTTTGGATGGTGGGGATAATACACCTAGGCAAAATGCATGCTGTCCCCAGAAAGAATGTTGGTGCTGAACCAGCTCTTGACCAGCTTCCAAGATCTTTTATATGCCCCATGCCAAGGCAGGAATAAAATCCCAAGCATTATTTGAGGTGAAATTTGCAATACAAAGAAGTGTGAGTTTCTGACTCAAATTGAGCTGGGTAAAAACAAGTTTGTAAACACTGTTCAGATGGGATGAGTGGAATCTAAGTAAGTAGAGAAAAGAAGTAAGAGCATTCTGGTAGTAAGGAATAGCTTAAGCAGGAAAGCAGAAAATATACTCCTGGGGGTAATAAGACTACACCAGTCTGTCTAGATTAGAGGGTATGGGTTGGGAAGTAAGAGGAGATATGTTTGGACCAGATTATGAAGCCATGCTAAAGAGCTTAGCTTCTATCCCTGTGAACAGTATATAAGCTATTTACTACTTACAAATGAAAGATTGCTGTGGCTACTGTTACCAAGTTTTTATCTTATGTGTATATTTTTCCAACTAAGTTAGCTCCTGGAGGTTAGGAGAATATCTTAAAATCTCTTTATATCCTTATTATCTAGCACGGGGCTTGGTAGTTTGGTGACATTTTAGGAAGCAGGATTTTATGAAGACTAAACAGAAATGGGTTGAAAAGGAGAAAGACTAGGATGAAGAAGGCCTATTGGGGAAACTTTGCCTTATTTTTCAGGCACGAAGTAATATGGGCTTAGACTAGGCAAGTAGATGTGGAAAGGAAAAGGAAGCAATGGATTCAAAAGAAGAATGACTAGGAGTCGGTGTTAGATGAGATATGGAGGAATGGAAGGAACTGAAAGCAAATCTAAGGTTTTGAGAATAGAGATATTAATAGAAATGAAGAAGTAGTGAAGAGAATGAGTGTGGGTGGAAGGAAGATGATTTTGGTTTATAATTTATTGTTTTCAAAGCATAGGTAGCAGGCAATTAGAAATAAAGGACTAGAAATTTGGGCCACAGATGTAGATTTGGGAGCTATGGAGGAATAAAATCATAGCATATTGAGTCTACAAAGGACTTTGTAATCATCTAGTTCAGTCTCCAGAGGCTCCAAGAAATTTTAACTTGTACGAATTCTCTTGGTTAGAGATAGTACCGAGCCTAGGACCCTGTTTTCCTGGCTTCCTAATCCAGTGGAAACTGTACCGTGCCATTTCCTCTAGTGAAATGAGATATAAAATGAGTCAGAAGTATAGGGAGGAGCATAGGGTCACATGGAGGAGAAAGTAGCAAAGAGAAATACCATAGCTGTTTATGTTGCCCTTGCTGTCCTTGACGCCAAAGCTTACCTTCACGTGGGGCTCCCTGGAAGGCACCTCTCCATTGCTACCCTAAAATCTAGAGATCTTTTCTAGCTCCAATATTGGCTGGCGCCCTTGTTTTGGAAGTCCTTAGGGGAGATTGGAGACCTTGGTTTGCAGTGATCACAGAGTTTCTGGTTAAAATAGTCCCCATTACCACAACTCTTCTGTTTATTGACATTCTACTGGAACATCAAGGCATTATTGTTTTAAACCACCAATCCTTATGTTTCTGATGAAGTACTTGAAGTTGAATGATAAGGGAATTTTTTCTTTCTCTGAATTAGATTGTGGGACTCACTGAGAAGACTGTTTTAGTTGCCCTGGATACTGTTTCCTGTTTGGAGCAGGGCAACAACTCTCGGACTGTGGCCTCCACAGCTATGAACTCCCAGTCATCCCGATCTCATGCCATCTTTACAATCTCCATAGAGCAAAGAAAGAAAAGTGACAAGTAAGTTACAGTTTGAAGAGTCAAGCTTTTTAACATTAGTTCTACTAAAGTTGAATATTAGGTTGCTTGTTCAATTGATTTGACAAATCATCAGACCTAGTAACCAATGGAGCCCGTTTTGACTGACTCGAAAGAAAATGAGAGCCAGCAGGTCAGCTTTGATACTCAGCTACCCCCAAGCTTGTGTACCATTCTCATTTGTGTCTTCTTGTCATTCCCACAGGAATAGCAGTTTTCGCTCTAAGCTGCATCTTGTAGACCTTGCTGGATCAGAACGACAGAAGAAAACCAAGGCTGAAGGGGATCGTCTAAAAGAGGGTGAGAGTAATTAAAGCCACAGTTGTAGATAAAAACTTCTAATACCCTTATTGGTATTACTTGGTGTCTTGACTGGGATATTTCAGGTCATATTTTAACAGTAGCTGCAATTCACATTTGAGGCTGATTTCAGAAATAGTGAAAAATTGTTTCTTTCCCTTGCACTCATTTTCTAATTTAGGTATGAGATTTGGATCTGGCCCTTGGTTTGATTTCATCTGGTTCAGGCAAGTTTTAGTTTTAGTTTTGTTTTGTTTTACCCCCATTACTTATGATTAAAATCAATATCCTGATTCTGTCATCTCAAGTATTCACTGTCCTTCCCAGATGTTGTCACTTATAAACCTCATCAGCATGGTTTCCATATCTTCGTTTAAGTTGTTGGATATCAGTGAGGAAACTCCTAAGGCTAGAAGGACCCCACGGTGTATGCTATTAGAAACTTTCGTCTAGCATGATGGTGACCTAGTAATCTGCATGCTTTGGGAATGGTCTTTCAAGCAATTATTAATCTATCTAACAAGAATTAACAACCAGCTCTTGTTTCTCAACTTTGCACTTAAGGATCTCATAAAAGATTTTGTCAAATGGCTTACTGAAGTCCAGATATACTATGCCTACCATATTTCTCATAGCTACCAGCTTAGTAACGGTACAAAAAAGAAACAAGGATTAGCCTAAATTTACTTTTTCTCAGTGAATTCAAGCTGGCTTCTAGTGCTTATTCTTCCATTTCTAGGTTCTTGCAAGCCATCCCTGGAATGATCTAGAAGACTTATATCAAACTTACTGGTTTGCAATTCATGGAATTAACTTTTGCCTCTTTTTTTTGAAAATTGAAATTATATCTTCCCAGTCTTCTGGAACATCTTTCTCCACGGTTCCTCAAAGATCGTTGACATAGCTTCACTGTTCTCGTTTGAAGTTACTCTCAGTTCTCTCGGCTAGAATTCATCTGGTCCAAGATATTTGAACTCTTATTAAAGTAGTTGAGTCCTCATTTACTACCTCTTTGCTCATTTTGGCCTTCAGTTCCCTCTTAGGAACTGAGAAGGCAGAAGCAAAAATAGTAATTGAAGAATTTTCTCTCCTTGTCATTTATTATTAGTATACTGCTGGCACAAGGCAGAGACCTATTTCTTCATTCAGCTTTTTGTTCTGAATGTATTTAAAAGTGCCCTTTTTGGTCTATGTTTGTACTTTTAGATTTAGCCCTCTTAATACTATTTTTAAAGGTTCTTATGCCTCTTATCTTTTTTTAGGTGTGCAGTTCTGAGGGTTTTTTTTTAACAGCTTTATTGAGACATAATTCACATACCATAGAATTCACCCATTTAAACTGCACTTCAGTGGATTTTAGTATATTCACAGAGTTGTGCAACCATCACTACAATCTAATTTTAGAACATTTTCATCACCCCCTCCCCCACCAAAAAGAAACTCCATACCCATTAGCAGTCACTCCCCATTCCCACCCCCTTCTCTAGCCCTAGGCAACCACTAACCTATATTTCATATAAATGTAATCATGCAATATGCGGTCTTTTGTGACTGGCTTCTTTTACTTAACATAATGTTTTCAAGGTTCATCCATGTTGTTGCTTGTATCAGTACTTCATTCCTTTTTATTGCCAAAGAATATTCTATTACATGAATATATTAAGTTTTTATTCATCCACTGATGGACATTTGAGTTGTTTCCACTTTCGGTTATTATGAATAACGCTGCTATGAGCATTGATGTACAAGTTTTCATGTGGATGTATGTTTTCATTTCTCTTGGGTATATGCCGAAGAGTAGAATTGCTGGGTCATATGGTAACTTTATGTTTAACTTTTTTTTTTTTAATATTTTTTTTTATGTTTAACTTTTGAAGAGCTGCCAGACTTTTTCACAGCATGTGTACCATTTTACCTTCTTACCAGAAATATATAATGATTCTAATTTCTCCATATTTTTACTTTAATTATGTCTTTAATTATAGCCATCCTAGTGGGTGTGAAGTGGTATCGCATTGTGGTTTTGGTTTGCATTTCCCTAATGATTAATGATGTTGAACATTGTTTCATGTGTGTATTGACAATTTGTATATCTTCTTTGCAAAACTGCCCATTCAGATCCTTTGCTCATGTTTTGATTGGGTTATTTATCGTTTTATTGTTGAGTTGTGTGTGTCATTTATATATTCTGGATACTAGCCCCTGTCAGATATATGCTTTGCAATTTTCCTCCGATTCTTTGTTATTTTTTCACTTTATTATGGCGTCCTTTGAAGCACACATTTTTAAAATTTCGGTGAAGTCCATTCATCCATATTTTCTCTTGTTGCTTGGGCGTTTGGTGTCATATCTAAAAACCTTGCCTAATCTCAGGTCACAAAGATATAAGCCTCTGTTTTCTTCTAAGAGTTTTATAGTTTTAGGTGTTACATTTAGGTCTTTGATTAATTGGGTTTTTTTTAATTAATGTTATGATAGATTACAACCTTGTGAGATTTCAGTTGTACATTATTGTTAGTCATGTTGTGGGTACACCACTTCCCCCTTTGTGCCCTCCCCCCACCCCCCCTTTTCCCTGGTAACCACCGATCAGATCTCTTTGTCAATATATTAACTTCCACCTATGAGTGGAGTCATATAGAGTTCGTCTTTCTCTGACTGGCTTATTTCGCTTAACATAATACCCTCGAGGTCCATCCACGTTGCTGCGAATGGGCCAATTTTGTCTTTTTTTATGGCTGAGTAGTATTCCATTGTGTATATATACCATATCTTCTTTATCCAATCATCAGTTTCTGGGCATGTAGGTTGGTTCCACGTCTTGGCTATTGTAAATAATGCTGCGATGAACATAGGGGTGCAAGGGACTCTTGGGATTTCTGATTTCAGGTTCTTAGGATAGATACCCAGTAATGGGATGGCTGGGTCATAGGGTATTTCTATTTTTAACTTTTTGAGAAATCTCCATACTGTTTTCCATAGTGGCTGTACCAGTTTGCATTCCCACCAACAGTGTATGAGGGTTCCTTTTTCTCCACAACCTCTCCAACATTTGTTGCTCTTGGTTTTGGATGTTTTTGCCAATCTAATGGGTGTGAGGTGATATCTTAGTGTAGTTTTGATTTGCATTTCCCTGATGATTAGCGATGATGAACATCTTTTCATGTGTCTATTGGCCATATTCATATCTTCTTTTGAGAAATGTCTGTTCATGTCCCCTGCCCATTTTTTGATCGGGTTGTTTGTTTTTTTGTTGTTAAGCCGTGTGAGTTCTTTGTATATTATGGAGATTAACCCTTTGTTGGATAAATAACTTGTAAATATTTTTTCCCAATTAGTGAGCTGTTTTTTTGTTTCAATCCTGTTTTCCCTTGCCTTAAAAAAGCTCTTTAGTCTGAGGAAGTCCCATTTGTTTATTCTTTCTATTGTTTCCCTCAACTGAGGAGTTATAGTGTCCGAAAAGATTCTTTTGAAATTGATGTCAAAGAGTGTACTGCCTATATTCTCTTCCAGAAGACTTATTGTTTCAGGCCTAATCTTTAGGTCTTTGATCCATTTTGAGTGTATTTTGGTGTGTGGTGAAAAAGAATGGTCAATTTTCAATCTTTGCATGTGGCTGTCCAGTTTTCCCAGCACCATTTGTTGAAGAGACTTTCGTTTCTCCATTGTAGGCCCTCTGCTCCTTTGTCAAAGATTAGCTGTCCATAGATGTGTGGTTTTATCTCTGGTCTTTCAATTCTGTTCCATTGATCTGTGGACCTGTTTTTGTACCAGTACCATGCTGTTTTGATCACTGTAGCTTTGTAGTATGTTTTGAAATTGGGGATTGTGATTCCGCCAGCTTTGTTTTTCTTGCTCAGGATTGCTTTAGCAATTCGCGGTCTTTTGTTGCCCCATCTGAATTTTAGGATTCTTTGTTCAATTTCTGTGAAGAATGTTCTTGGGATTCTGATTGGGATAGCATTGAATCTGTAGATTGCTTTAGGTAGTATGAACATTTTAACTATGTTTATTCTTCCAATCCATGTGCATGGAATGTCTTTCCATCTCTTTATGTCGTCGTCAATTTCTTTCAAGAAAGTCTTGTAGTTTTCATTGTATAGATCCTTCACTTCCTTGGTTAAGTTTATCCCAAGGTATTTTATTCTTTTCGTTGTGATTGTGAATGGGATTGAGTTCTTGAGTTCTTTTTCTGTTAGTTCATTGTTAGTGTATAGAAATGCTACTGATTTATGTATGTTGATTTTATACCCTGCTACTTTGCTGTAGTTGTTGATTATTTCTAATAGTTCTTCTATGGATTCTTTGGGGTTTTCTATATATAAGATCATGTCGTCTGCAAACAGCGAGAGTTTTACTTCTTCATTACCTATTTGGATTCCTTTTATTTCTTTTTCCTGCCGAATTGCTCTGGCCAGCACCTCCAGTACTATGTTGAATAGGAGTGGTGAAAGTGGGCACCCTTGTCTTGTTCCTGCCCTCAGAGGGATGGCTTTCAGTTTTTGTCCGTTGAGTATGATGTTGGCTGTGGGTCTGTCATATATAGCCTTTATTATGTTGAGGTACTTTCCTTCTATACCCATTTTATTGAGGGTTTTTATCATAAATGGTTGTTGGATCTTGTTGAATGCTTTCTCTGCATCTATTGAGATGATCATGTGGTTTTTGTTTTTCATTTTGTTGATGTAGTGTATCACGTTGATTGACTTGCGGATGTTGAACCATCCCTGTGTCCCTGGTATAAATCCCACTTGATCATGGTTTATAATCTTTTTGATGTATTGCTGTATTGGGTTTGCCAGAATTTTGTTGAGGATTTTTGCATCTATGTTCATCAGTGATATCGGCCTGTAGTTCTCCTTCTTTGTGTTGTCCTTGTCAGGTTTGGGGATCAGAGTAATGTTGGCTTCATAGAATGTGTTAGGGAGTACTCCATCTTCCTCAATTTTCTGGAATAGTTTGAGGAGAATAGGTATTAAGTCTTCTTTGAATGTTTGGTAGAATTCTCCAGAGAAGCCATCTGGTCCTGGACTCTTATTTTTGGGGAGGTTTTTGATTACCGTTTCTATTTCCTTACTTGTGATTGGCCTATTCAGATTCTCCATTTATTCCTGATTCAGTTTGGGGAGGTTGTAGGAGTCTAGGAATTTGTCCATTTCTTCCAGGTTGTTCAATTTGTTGGCATATAGTTTTTCATAGTATTCTCTTATGATCCCTTGTATTTCATTGGTATCTGTTGTGATTTCTCCTCTCTCATTCCTAATTTTATTTATTTGCGATTTCTCTCTTCTTTTCTTGGTGAGTCTGGCTAAAGGTTTGTCAATTTTGTTAATTTTTTCGAAGAACCAACTCTTTGTTTCATTGATCCTTTCTATTGCCTTTTTTGTTTCAATATCATTTATTTCTGCTCTTATTTTTATTATTTCCCTCCTACTGACTCTGGGCTTTGTTTGTTCTTTTTCTAGTTCTGTTAGGTGTTGTTTGAGGTTGCTTATGTGAGCTTTTTCTTGTTTAGTGAGGTGAGCCTGTATTGTGATGAATTTCCCTCTTAGGACTGCTTTTGCTGCATCCCAAATGATTTGGTATGTCGTGTTCTCATTTTCATTTGTCTCCAGATAATATTTGATTTCTTCTTTAATTTCTTCAATGATCCATTGTTTGTTCAGAAGCGTGTTTAGTCTCCACATTTTTGCACCTTTCTCTGCTTTTTTCTTGTAGTTGATTTCTAGTTTCATAGCATTATGATCAGAAAAGATGCTTGATATTATTTCAACTCTCTTGTATTTATTGATGTTTGCTTTGTTTCCCAAAATATGGTCAATCCTTGAGAATGTTCCATGTGCACTTGAGAAGAATGTGTAACCTGCTGTTTTTGGATGAAGTGTTCTATATATATTAAGTCCATCTAGTCTAATTTTTCATTTAATTCTATTATTTCCTTGTTGATTTTCTGTCTGGATGTTCTGTTCATTGGTGTTAATGGTGTGTTGAGGTCCCCTACTATTATTGTATTGTTGTTGATGTCTTCTTTTAGTTCTATTAAGAGTTGCTTTACAAATTTTGGTGCTCCTGTGTTGGGTGCGTATATATTTATAAGTGTTATGTCTTCTTGGTGGAGAGTCCCTTTTATCATTATATACTGTCCCTCTTTGTCTTTCTTTATCTGTTTTGCTTTGAAGTCTACCTTGTCTGATATTAGTATAGCGACACCTGCTTTCTTTTGTTCATTATTAGCTTGGAGTATTGTTCTCCATCCCTTCACTCTGAGTCTGTGTTTGTCTTTGGGTCTGAGATGTGTTTCCTGGAGGCAGCATATTGTTGGGTCTTGTTCTTTGATCCATCCTGTCACTCTGTGTCTTTTGATTGGGGAGTTCAATCCATTTACATTTAGAGTGATTATTGAGATGTGGGGGCCTACCACTACCATTTTATGTCTTGTTTTCCGGTTTTCTTCAATTTCCTTTGTTTCTCGTCCCATGGTTTAATCTGTTCTGATGAAGAGCTGCTACTCTCTGTTGTCCTTCTACTTATCTCCTCTGCTCTTGGTTTTGTAGCCCCTTTCCTTTTTTTGATTTTTCAGGAATGAGGGTTTTCCTGAGGATTTCCTGAAGAGGAGGTTTTGTGGCAATGAACTCCCTTAATTTTTGTTTATCTGGGAAAGTTTTTATTTCTCCATCGTATTTGAAGGATATTTTCGCTGGGTAGAGAATTCTCGGCTGTAGGTTTTTGTCCTTCAGATTTTTGAATATATCATTCCACTCTCTTGTAGCCTGCAAAGTTTCTTCTGAGAAATCTGCTGATAGCCTGATGGGGGTTCCTTTGTAGGTTAGTTTCTTTTGCCTGGCTGTCCTTAGTATTTTCTCCTTGTTGTTGACTTTTGCTAGCTTCAGTACTATATGCCATGGGGTTGGTCTTCTTGCGTTGATAAAGTTTGGAGATCTGTTGGCTTCTGTCACCTGAAGATCCATCTCTCTCACCAGATTTGGGAAGTTCTCAGCCATTATTTCTTTGAATAGGCTTTCTGCCCCTTTCTCCTTCTCTTCTCCCTCTGGTATACCTATAATCCTTACGTTGCATCTCCTAATTGTGTCTGATAATTCTCAGAGAGTTTCTTCATTTCTTTTTAGTCTTACTTCTCTCTCCTCCTCTGCCTGCAGCATTTCTATATTCCCATCTTCCAAATTGCTAATTCTTTCCTCCATATTATTGGCCCTACTGTTCAGTGCATCTAGATTTTTCTGAATCTCCTCTATTGTGTTCTTCATTTCCAGTATTTCTGTTTGGTTCTTCTTTATCCTATCAAACTCTTTTGTGACATAGCTCCTGAACTCGTTGAATTGTCTATCTGAATTCTCTCTTAACTCATTGAGTATTTTAATGATGGCTGTTTTGAAGTCATCGTCACTTAGGTTATATATCTCATTTTTCTTTGGGATTGTTTTCTGTGTATTTGTTATTTTCCTTCTGTTCTGGAGATTTAATGTATTTTTTCATATTGCTTGATGTTGTAGATTTGTGCCTCTGCATAGAGATAGAGTTTAGTTGCTCCTTCCACTTGTTTCTGCTGGTGTGGTGGGGGAGCAGCTGTTTATACTGCACCAACCAGGAACCCTATCTGCAGTTGCTAACTGGGCCTGGGCCCCTCCTCGTAGCCACAGTGGTCCTTTGGATTCCCTCTTCTGCCGTGGGGGCCATCACAGGGGGGCTTCAGGCTGCTGGTGCCTACTGTTGCAGCCCACCTAGACGTGCTGCCTCCTTGGGGTCTGTAACGGTGTTATGGGCTTTTCCAGCTGCCAGGGATAGGATCACTTATATTTGCCGCTCCGTCACTGTTGGCACCCACAAAATCTCACTTGTCCACTATGGGTCACAGCAGAGCTATTGGCATCTTCTACAGTCTGTGGTTAGCTCACCTAGCTATGCTACTTTTGTCCCGGGGTCTTCCAGCCTTGTGGCTGCCGGATGGGTGCTCTCTACTAGTGCTTTGCAGAGGCTTTCCCTGAGGCTGCTGTGAGCCTGTAGGGTTTCCCCCTAGGCTATGGAGCTGGGTCGCTGGAATTCCACCCAGCCCCAGTCCTGTTCCCCAGGAACTCGGGGAGCCCTTTGCCCTGTCTGGAGGATAGGCGGAGATCCTGATTTCAGTGGTAGCTGGTCAGCTGCTGCCCTGCCTGATATTCTCCTCTCTGGGACCCTCCCGGTGTTGTGGATGCTAGGCGTAGCCCCTCCGCTAATAACAGACAGAGAGTATTGTCTGCTGCCCAGGCGGAACTCTGGAGCTTCCCCTCCGGGCCACAGAGCCGGCCTCTGGAGCTCCCCCCAGCCCCAGTCCTCTCCGAGATCTCCGGCAATCCCTTGCCCCACGGGGCAGGCAACGGCAGCTGGGGGTCACCTTGCCCTCTGGGATTCTCTCTGGGACTTTCCCGGAGTTGTGAATGCTGGGCGTGGCCCCTCCGCTAATGGCAGACAGAGAGGTTGTCTGCT